>NW_006408649.1:5495992-5497305 GCF_000296735.1 Chrysochloris asiatica | reverse complement strand
AGATGAGGCTTTCTACTCCCGTAAAGATTTACACCCTCGGAAACCCTGTACAGGGTCGCTATGGGTCGGAACCGACTCGATGGCACTTAACAACAACAGGGGAGTCCTGGTGTGGACCTGTGGGTTAATGCGCCAGACTGCAAAGCCCTTTGAACTGCAAGATCGACGGTTCAAGCTCACCAGCTGCTCCTCGGAAACCCTATCTATACAGGATAGCTATGGGTGGAAATTGAATCGACGGCACTTCACAACAACTACAAGGGAAGTAAATTGTGGGCTAATGCGTCAGACTGCAAAACTGCAAAGTCGGTAGTTCAAGCTCACCAGCTGCTCCTTGGAAACCCTATACAAGGTTGCTATGGGTTGGAATTGACTCAAAGGCACTTAACAACAACAACAGAGACATTAATGAGGCGTTCTGGTAGCGTAGTGGTTATGAATCGGACAGCTAATCTCAGGTTCAACAGTTGGAAACTACCAGCTGTTCTGCAGGATTTTGAAAGAAGAGGCTTTCTGCTCCCATAAAGATTTTTACAGCCTTGGAAACCCAGTACAAGGGCGCTATGAATCTGAACCGACTCCACAGCACATAAACCACCAACCAACAGAGAAGTTAATGAAAGATCTGCAATAAAGAAACAAAACAAACAATGACTATCTATAAAGTCCTCTATTACTATGTCTGTTTTTTCACCATTGTTACACTTCATGTACCTGCCCAGCAAGGGATATGAAGACCTGCAGTCTAGGAACTCATTTCAAAATGACACAAGGTTATAAAACAAATATAGGACAACAATCTGTCTTTTTAGATGTTCACATTTTGTTCATCATGGATTTTTTTTAAGTAAATTTGATTTTTTTTAAAGTGCTGCATTAAAATAAGTACCTGGATGGCTTCATCTCAGATCTTTCTTTCCTTCTGAACTCCTTCTCCTCAAAGTTCATCCAATCTGATTCAGGAAGTAAACTTTATTACCAGGTGCAATGAAGGAGGCAAAAAAATATATAGGCATGGCTGAAGTACAGGTGTTCCTGATGTTGCTAAGTGCTATTGAGTCAGTTCTGAAATACAGGTGTTCCTGATGTTGCTAAGTGCTATTGAGTCCATTCTGAAGTACAGGTGTTCCTGATGTTGCTAAGTGCTATTGAGTCCGTTCTGAAGTACAGGTGTTCCTGATGTTGCTAAGTGCTATTGAGTCCGTTCTGAAGTACAGGTGTTCCTGATGTTGCTAAGTGCTATTGAGTCAGTTCTGAAGTACAGCTGTTCCTGATGTTGCTAAATGCTATTGAGTCCGTTCTGAAGTACAGCT
>NW_006408649.1:5438475-5495892 GCF_000296735.1 Chrysochloris asiatica | reverse complement strand
AATGCTATTGAGTCCGTTCTGAAGTACAGCTGTTCCTGATGTTGCTAAGTGCTATTGAGTCAGTTCTGAAGTACAGCTGTTCCTGATGTTGCTAAGTACTATTGAGTCATAGCGACGATGTATAGGGCTTCCAAAGAGCAGTTGCTGAGTTTGAACCACTGACCTGGTGGTTCAAACAGACCTTGCTGTCCAGTGCTTTATTCCCCAGCTACACACCATACTTAAACACAATTGTGTGTTTCAGATGAGACTTGAAGCAGAATGAGTCATTACAATTGGGCCTTGAAAGAGAAATAGGTATTTGATAATTAAAGAATAGGAAAAGGCATTGCCCGCAGAAAACATAGCATAAATAAATTTTGTTGTTGTTAATTTCTGTTGAGTCAGTTCCAAGTTATGGTGGTCCCATGCAACAGAAGGAAATGTTGTCCAGTCCTGAGCAAGCTTCACAGCTGTTATGTTCAAGTCCATTGTTGTGGCTACTGTGTATTTTGAGACTTCCAACCTAAGTGACTTTTCTTTCAGCATTATACCATACAGTATTCTGTTGTCATCTGTACGGTTTTCAATGGATAATTTTTGGAAGTAAATTACCAAGCCTGTGTTTCTAGTTTGTCTAAGTCTGAAAGCTCTAATGAAACCTGTCCACCATGGGTGACCTACTGGTATTTGAAATATCGATGGCACACCTTTCACTATCATGGTGGTGGTGGTGGTTATGTGCCACAGAGTCAGTTCCCTACTCATAGAGACCTTGTATTGGGTTTCTGAGGCTGTAAATCTTTACACAAGAGCAGAAAGCCTCATCTTTCTCTTGCAGAACAGCCAGTAGTTTGGAACTGCTGACCTTGAGGTTAGCAGCCTGACTCATAACCACTATTCTACCAGAGTTCCTTCCACTCTCATAGCATTATTCAAGTCACCAGTATGACAACTGACAGATGGGTGGTGGAAACAAAACTTAAAAGTAGTAAATTTCAGGAAGTTTTGTATGTGAGCAACGAGGTTGTAAGCATTCAATTATATGGAAAGTTATGCAGGACAAAGATGCTTAGTTTGATGGACAACCTGACTTGGTTCTGTGAGAGAGAGGTGACATTCCAGGTTTGTTAATGTAATCAACAAATTAGATCTGGCTCGGTTGCAACTGGGTGCATCTCAGGAAAATGAGCAGTTCATCTGTTGTACATCTACACTGTAACAAGGACAAGTCTCCCTGCCACACTAACTTCACTCTTCTAAAAGTCCCATGGGCTATCAACTTGTCTATATTCAGGAGCTGCCTACCACACCTCATTCTACAAGCTATAAGAGGAGGAAAAGGTTCTGCTTCTGGGATGATGTTAAAAGAGCAGGTCTGCTTGAAGAATGGACCATTTCAGAGCTTTCTCAGGTAAATTGTAATATACTCTAAGTTATGAATTTGTTATTAAGACATCAGCTCCTCGTGTCCCATAACTCCTTTATCTTGGCACCCAATAATACAAGAATCCACTTTAGCAGAACAGGAGAATGAAGACTATCTGAAGCAATACAGCACTGACGTGAGGTATAAAGGGCTGCTCTCTTTGTTCTCCTCCTTGATGCCTGGAAAACATTCCTCTCTGAAGGGTTTGACTGACATGCTATTCCCTTCGCTCTTGGTTTCCAAATAACACACTCCACATTAATCCTCTCTCATGTAAATCACGATGCCACATCTTTGGCTCTCACTGGTCATTTGAACTTTAGCTCAGAGATCCTTCTCAGCTTCTCCAAGTGGGGACTCATACTGCTTGGGAAGTGAAAATATGTGAACATTTGATATGCGTTGGTCTGTGCTAGGGGCAAAGCTATATTCTTACTCATGTATATCTTATTGAAATAACATCAATACTAAGCAGTGAAGATTTTATTCTCTTTTAATAAATGAATAAGCTAAGGCTTGCAAAAGTCAATAAATCTACCCAAGTTCACCCAATGAGAACCAGTTTCTCTGGATTCTACATACTTTTTATTCTATTTTTAAAAAAATATGCTGTTGAGGTGACCCTGACTCATGGAGACCTCATATATGTCAGAGTAGATCTGGGCTCCATGGGGTTTTTAATGGCTGAGTTTTCATAAGTAGATCATAAGATATTTCTTCTGAGGCACCAATGGGTGGACTTTATCTTTCAAACTTTTGGTTAGCAAACAAGTATGTTAGTCATTTGTATCATCAAGGGACTGTACTTTTACAAAGCACTATGCTATCCTTAAGGTAACTAGACCTTTCCTGGAGAAAAATAGAGGCGTGTAAAATAAAAGGATCAAATGTCTGAAGAAAAGATAAACCACCCTGAGAGAAATTGTCAGTTCAGTTCATTATTTTACTCAAACCATAGTTAAGGAGTGTCTCACAGTATTACCGACGCAGTTCCATCTCCCAACCTAACCCCACTAACAAACTCATCTTTCAAGGAGTACTTCAAAGTGAATTCTCTCTGTGAAGCCTCCCTGCACACTGCTTCAAATTGAGACAAAGTTAATGGTTTCCTTCTCTCTGCTCCCAGTACAAATTGTGCATACTTCTTACTATATATAGCAGTTAGTGTTAACTCACCTTTGTGCTATTGGATGAAAATCAGAAAGAAAGAAAGAACACACACTTCCCACTATTTCACTTGTAGCATATGAATATGTCTCCCAGTAAGCTTGAGCTAGCTAGTGAGGAACTTCAGTTCTCTACATGGGTCTGAGCTGTTCATAGGCGCCTTTCAGAGCATGAACATGGTATTATGCTGAAAGTACCTCCAATCTTTATTTATTTATTTTTTTCCTTCATATAGCATGGACCCTCTCTGGAACCAATTCAGCAATTTCATCTGATCTCAGTTGAAGAAAGAATTTAGGATCATTTTGATTATATGATTTGGGCTTCATATGCACACAGTCTATAGAGTTGCATAGGTCAAAGTCTTTCAGAAAACATTCATTACTAAGGTTGATTTTTCTAAACCACCAGCAATGAAAGGCAGCATTCAAAAGTAAGTTTTGATGTGTAGGAAGGAAGTACTAATACTAATAGCCATGTAGCTTATTAGCCTTTCAAAACCTTTTCACAATCTTATTTTCCTTTGATTCTTACCTAATTCAACAAAAATGAGATAAAATAAAATGGACAAGAGATGATTTTTTGCATCAATTCCATAACTATTTGTTGATTACTAATATATGCACTTACAACAAAACACACTGAAAAAGGAGAAAATACTGAAATTGTCTAGGATTCATTGTACTTGAATCCATAATCAACAGGAATGGAAGTTGTTGTTGTCAGGTGCCATCAAGTCAGAACCGATTCATAGCGACCCCATGCACAGCAGAACAAAACAATGTCCAATCCTGGGCCAACCTCACTACCGCTGCCACACTTGAGTCCATCAATGATGTCACCTGGCCAATCCATCTCGTTAGGGGTCTTCCTCTTTTTCTCTGACCCTCCACCTTACCCAGCATGACATCCTTCTCCAGCGACTGTTTCTTCCAGACAATATGTCCAAAGTATGGAAGTAGCCATCAGGAAATCAAACAACTGATTGCAATAAGCAAATCTACTGCAAAAGATTTCTTTGAAGTGTTAAAGAACAGAGATGTCACTTTGAGGACTAGGTGTGCCTAATCTAAGCCATGGTATCTTCAGTTGCCTCATATGCCTGTGAAAGTTGGACATTGAAGAAGGAAGACTATAGAAGAATTTATGCACTTGAGTTATGGTGTTGGAGAAGAATACTGAAAGTACCAAGAACTTCTAAAAAGCCAAATAAATATGTCTTGGTAGAAGTGCTTCTAGAACTCTCCTTGGATGCCAGGATGGTGAGACTTTGTCTCACATACTTTGGACATGTTATCCGAAAGGACCAGTCCCTGGAAAAGAACATCATGTTTGGCACAGAAGAGGGTCAGGAAAAAAGAGGAGCATCCCTGTTCTGAAAGTATGCATGTATGTTCTTAGAGTTGTGTCTGCGGTACCAGATCATCTGTCTCTTCATAGCTTTGTTTTTGTTAAGTCTCTTAATGACCTAATAGTTTGCCAAGGGCCTTGTAAGGAGCCCTGGGTATAGTTTTAGCCCATAAGCCATGGGGACCATCTGCATCATGTAAGATAGTCATGTAGCAGTTGATAGCCTGCCTTCTTTGCTCTGCTATCTATATTAACCTGGGCAGGACTAGGAGTTGATGTGGATTCTCCTCAAGATAAATCTCAAACGGACTTGTCAGACTGGCCATCATCAGAGACAATAAGGATATGAATCCCCTTCATGATGCCCCTCATACTTCATTTTGGCCTCACCGAAGCCAAAGCAAACGTGCTTGAAGCAAAGCTCCTGCATAGCAGCCTCCAATGAGATTGACACAGTGGCAGCAACTATGGGCTCTAACATGACAACAATTGTGAGGATACTCCAGGACCAGGCAGTGTTTCATTTTGTTGTGCATGGGATCAGAACTGATTGGTCAGCACCTAACAACAGCAACAGTGTGTGCTAACTTCTTTGCCTAAAACCAAATTTATAAAAACATTTGAGACTGACAGGAAAAAACAAAACAATATAGGCAGACCGACTGATTACTACAAGAACAAGCAAGTTGCTTGCCCAGGAGACATCAAGGCAAGTGATCAGGTCCCCTCAGAGCAAACCCCCTTTCAAGACTAAGACTCAATGGGAATACACGCTCTGATTGGTGACCACATTCATCACCGATAAGGGGAAGTGAGGGAAAAATAGCAATGAAGCCACAAGCTAGGCCTTACAAAGTTCAATAGATCCCTGTGAACCCAGGTGGAGACCTGGTTGACCAGCAGTGTGGCAAGACCTGGGGACTCTTGGGCCCAGAGTCAGTGACAAAGCCACAGAGGACTAGAGTGGAGAGTGAAGCGTCCAGCTGATAAGAAGAGAGGGCATATGCATAAGAACACCCACGCTTGCAGATAATATCCACTTGACCTGGCTTCAATGACTGGATGATCAGAGCTCAATTAGAAGAAGAAAGAAAAGGAATAAAAGAGTAATCTGATACAATTTGATGAACTTGACCTACACCTATGGATGCAGTAGCTCAAAAGAGGGAACAAATGTTTACAGCGAGGATTATTCCCACCCCCTTCATACATAGACAGGGATGGGCAACTTGGACATTGGCTACCCAAAATGACTGGCTTACAAGCTTTCAAGAGGGAACCTAGATCCAGAGGGCATGGAGGAAGATAGAATCTCCACTGAGTAGTAACCAATCTGTCTAGGTGGGACAGATGAGAGGAAGTGTGGATAGGTCTCTTGTGATACAATAGTGAATAATTATTATCAGGACTGCTTGTGAAGGTTGGAAATGTAAAGGTAGGCATTTTGCAGCAAGGAGGGGAGTGATTAACTTTGCAGTCTAGGAGAAGAGGTCCCTGGGACCATCAAGGGAGAAGAGCAGAACCCTACCCAGAGAAGCAGTGATGCCGCAGATGGAGGCAGAGATGATGATGTGGAGGGATGGAGCAGTTGGGGACTTTGGACCCAGAGAGGGAGAGGGGCTGTGTGCTGATGACCGGGGGCGGGGGGTAATACATTAAAAATACAACAGTTGAAGCTCTCATGATAATTGTCTTCACTGAGTTCATATTTAGTGGTAAAGAGAGACTGAATGAGGAATTACAATCATGTTGTCTATTGCAAGGAGTCCTGGTGTGGCACTGTAGGATAAGCACTGGACTGCAAGGTTGGTTTGAACAGCAAGGTCGGCAGTTCAAACTCACCAGCCACTCTTCAGAAGCCCTATATAGGGTTGCTATGAAGGAACTGACTCGCCAGCACTTAACAGCAACAACAATATTTATTACAAAAGAAAAACAAACTTCCATAGAAGAATATAAAATGAGAATCTAATAAAAGGTGCTAGTCTAATAGGATTTTGGGACTTGGCCCCTAAAGCAAAGTTCTAGTGTGAATTAAACAAACAATGAAATAGTTAACTGGGAAAGTAACGTTTTATCAGTAAGGAGACAACTATGCGATACTTCAAAGCAATGCTTTTGTAAAACTAGATTTGAGACTGTCATTTTGAATTGAGGCTCAATGGGGACTTCCTGTCCCTGAATCTAAATCTTTAACTCTGAACACTCAGGTATGTCTGAGGTATGGAACAAAAGAGGTATAAACAAGGAAAGATCACTGATTCCATTTCATGATTTTGCAGCGACATCATGAGTACCTTAAGCAGTACCCAGAATGCTCAAAGCAGCACAGGGTTTAATAAAAATAAAATTCTTACCTGTTTTCATTCATAACATTTCCTATGAACTGTTAGTATTTCTTAAAACATAGTCCCCAAAGTGTAAAGGGAAAAACTATTTTCAACTAAGAGTTAAGGTTAATAGTAAAAAAACAGCAAAAAGGCTTTACTCTATGCTCCCCATTCCCTTGTTTTTGTAGGAAGTGCCATCTAGTCGCTTCTTAAATACTGGTGTGGCACTATAGGATAAGCACTAGATTGCTATATTCAAGGTCAGTGGTTCAATCCCACCAGCTTCTCCTTGGCCACATTACACAGGGTTGCTTTGAGTCAGAATTGACTTAATGGTACTTAAAAAATCAGCTCTGACTCATAATGACCCTTTATAGGAATTCTGAAGAGCAATTAGTGGGTTTGAACTGCCAATCTTGTAGTTAGCAATCTACTGCTAATCCAACAGTGTAACACCAAGACTTCTACTGCTCCCTACACAAAAACAAACACACACATAACATACACATGTCTAGGAGAATATCAATGAATGACCTGAAAAGTAGGCAGCATGGTTTGAAAATGATGGAGTTTCTGAGCCAGACTGAGGTATATAAGCAATTGAAGATTTTTAAGCAGCATAGTTATCTGACGCCATCTGCATTAAAAAAAAAAAAAATTACTCTGGTTATGATTATATGTGTGTATATATATAATGTGTATATGGAATCCTGGTGTGGCATTGTGGGATACTGCACTGGATAGCAAGGTTGGTTTTAACTGCAAGGTAGGCTGCCCCAATTCACCAGCTACTCCTTTGAAACCCTATACAGGGCTACTATGTGTGTATGTATATATATATGAATGAAGTGGCTTTGTAGGATAAGCACTGGACTGGTAACCATGAGGTTGGCAGTTTAAGTGCATTTGGTGGCACTTAACAACAGCAATAAATATATATATATGTAAACCAAGCACACTCCTATCTAGTAAATTATGATTTATAGTAATGCTGTAAAGGGTTTCCAAGGCTATTCATTTGTACTAGAGCAGCAAGCCTCATCTTTCTCCTGAGAAGTTGAGTTTGAACTGTTGACCTTGTGGTTCAAATACTAGGCTCATGTTAGGATTCTGTTATAAAAATTCATTGAAGTAATTACAGTAGCTTGATCTAAGATGTTATTCTTGTTAAATGCTGTTGGGGTGGTTCCAACTAGAAGTGATCATATGTACAACAGAAAGTAACAATTGCCTGTTCGTAAGCCATCCTTACAATCATTGCTATGTTTGAGCCCGTTGTTGTAGACACTGTGTTAATTAAGACATGCCATTGAGGGTCTTCATTTTTCTCAGTGATCCTCTACTTTACCAAGCATGATGTCCTTCAGATACTGATCCCTTCTGATAACCTGCCCAAAAACCATAGGAGGAAGTCTCACAATCTTTGCTTCTAATGAGCATTCTAGCTGTACTTTTGACAACACAGACTTGTTTGTTCTTTTTGTCATCCATACTACATTAAATGTTTATCACCAAGACAGAAGTCAAAGGCATCAATTATTCTCAGTTCTTTCTTATTCACTGCCCAGCTTTCGCAGCATATGTTGTGTGTTTTTTTAAGTGCCCTCCTGTTGGCTTTGATTCATAGCGACCCTGTATAGGGTTTCTGACCTTGCAGTTCAAACTGATCTTGCCGTCCAGTGGTTTTCCTACAGGACCAGCCAGGACTCCTGATCCAAGTCATGATATTTCAAATATCATGGTTTGGTTTAGCATACCATTGTCTTCAAAGTGATGTCTTTGTTTTTTAGCACTTTAAAGAGATCTTTGGCAGTAGAATTGCTCAATATACTATGCCCTTTGATTTCCTGATTGATGTTTCCATGAACGTTGATTGTGATGCAGGTAAAAATAAGTCTTTTACAACTTCAGTCATTTCTCTATTTATTGTGTTGTGGAATATTGGGACAGTTAGGGTTTTGTTTTCTATATGTTGAGATGTAATTAATAATAAAGGCTGTAGTTTTTGATCTTCATCAGAAAGTGCTTTAAGTCTTCTTCTCTTTTAGTGAAATATGGAAAAGTGGATAGACTTGAAAGGTCCTCAGGAGGTGATAGAATAGAAGAGAGGTGAGTAAGAGAGAGGAGTCATTGAACAATCTCATGTTTCTAGTTTGAGCAATGACCTGGATTGTGCTGGAACATGGCTGAGGAGATGTTTTGGATAGTAGGAAAATTATGAAAACAGTAGGAAACACATCAGGGTTTGATTAACTCTGAGCCACCCATGTGAAGTTGCTTTAATAATCTTGGATATATGGGCATAGGTTCCAGAAGGAAAGATTGGGCCAGAGCTAGAGACTTGAGAGTTGTCAATAGGTACGGTATTAAAAATATCTAAGGTTTGGGGCTTCTCGGAAAGTAGGTCTTTCAGTACTTAACAGAACGTTCTGGGCACACCAGGGTCAATTGGTCACTGTACTCATAAGCAAATGTGATAGAGCATGGAGTAGAAAAGATATTCTCAATAGATATTCTCAAAACTGGGCCAGCAAACAAGAGGCTTACTGACTGTCAACAGAGTATAGGGTCAATAGGGCATGATTTTAGAGATCCCTGGCAGTACACTTGCCCTAATGTCCACTTACATGCCTGAATATAATAATTAACCTGTCATTATTTCAAAGAGTATGTCCACTGATGTTGTTGTTAGGTGCTGTCCAATCAGTTCTAATTCATAGGGACATTATGCCCAATACAAAGAAACACTGCCTGGACCTGTCCTGTCCTCACATTTTTTAAACACTTGAGCCCATTCCTGTTGCCACTGTGCCAATCAATCTCACTGGGGTCTTACTTTTTCTACTGACCCTCCTATTTACCAAGCATGATGTCCTTCCAGGGACTAGTACCTGCTTATAACATTTTCAAACTATGAGAGATAAAGTCTTATCATCTGACTTCTAAGGAACATTCTGGTTGTACTTCTTACAACACAGATATGGCTTGGGTTAGGCACACTTTATGCATCATTTTTCTCTTGAACACTTGAAAGAGGTCTTGTGCAGCAGATTTGCCTAATGCAATCTGTCATTTGATTTCTTAACTGCTGCTTCTGTAAATGTTGACTGTGGATCCAAATAAAATGAAGTCTCTGACACCTTAAATCATTTTTTCATTTATTATGATGTTATTTATTGGTTCAATTGTGGGGGTTGTTGTTTTATTTTCATTAATATGCAACCCATACTGAAGGCTGTACTCTTTGATCTCAGTTATAAATATTTTAAATCCTCTTCATTTCCAGCAAGCAAGGTTGTATCATCTACATATGTTGTTGTTAAGTGTCTGACACAATGTCAGTTCCGACTCATAGCGGCCCTGTGAAGGGTTTTTGAGGAATGGTCGGTGAATTTGAATCACTGACCTTAGCAGTTCAAACTGACCTTGCGGTCCAGTGCATTATTCCACAGTGCCACACTAGGACTCCATTGTCAATGAGTCTTTCTCCAGTCCTGATGTGACACTCTTTTTCTTTTTCATATAAACCAGCTTCTCAGATTATTTGCTCAGCATACAGATTAAATACGTATGGTGGGAAAAATGTAACACCAGCACACCTTCCCTGATTTTCAACCATTCAGTTTCCCCTTTTTCTGTTCAAATGACTGCCTCTTGTTTTATGTACAGGTTCCTCATGAGCACAATTGAGTATTATTGAATACTCATTCTTTGCAATGCTTCCATAGCTTGTCATGAAAGTCTTTGCATATTCAATAAAGCATAAGTAAACATCTTTCCTTCAGTCAAGAGCCAGCTGTCATCAGCAATGATACCCCTCATTCCATGTCCTCTCCTGAATCCAACTTGAATTTATGGCAGTTCTCTGTCAATTTACTGCTGCAGCCATTTTTTAATTATCTTCAGTAAAATTTTATTTGCATGTGATATTAATAATACTATTAGATGATCTTCATATTCTGTTGAATCATCTCTCTTTGGAATGTGTACAAATATGAATCTCTTCAATTGGTTGACCATGTAGCTGTCTTCCAAATTTCTTGGCATAGATGAGTGAGCACCTCAGTGCTTTATCAGTTTCTTGAGAGATTTCAATTTTCATTCCATCCATTTCTGGAGCCTTGTCTTTTGCCAATACATTTAGTGAGGCTTAGGCTTCTTCCTTTAGGACCATTGATGCTTGATATAATGCTACCTATGTACGTTGAACATCTACCATTTCTTTTTGGTAAAGTGATGCTGTATATACCTTCCATCTTCTTTTGATGATTTCTGCATAATTCAATATTTTTCCCAGGTTGTTAAGTGCCATGGAGTTGATTCTGACTCATAGCTACCCTGTGGTTTCCAAGAAGCAAACAGCTGCTGGGTTTGACCACTGACCTTGTGGTTCATAGTCCAGTGCTTATCTGATAGCATCACATCAGGAGTCTGTTTTGCCCATAGAATCATTCAATATTGTTGTAGCTTGAATTTTTTCTTCAGTTCATTTAACTTGAGAACTGCTGAATGTGTTCTCCCTTTTTAGTTTCTGATTTCCAAGTTATTGCACATTTCATTCTACTTGATTTTGTCTTCTTCAGCTACCCTTTGAAATTTTCTGTTCAGCTTTTTTACTTTCTACTTTCTTCCATTAATTTTAGCTTCTCTGCAATGGAAAGTAATTTTCAGAGCCTTTTTTGAAATTCATTTTTGTCTTTTTCTTTTTATTGTTTTTGTTTGTTTTTTTGTCTTTTGATGACCTTTTGCTTTCTTTCTGTTACCACTGTTCTTCTGGTCTTCAGTCAATAGTGTCTAATGGATCAAATATTTTCTTCAGATGCTCTCTAAATTCAGGTGCGATATTTACAAGGTCTTATTTGTGCTCTTGTAATCCTCTTAATTTTCTTCATCTTTAGCATCAACTTGCATATGAGCTATTGACGGTCTTTTTCACAGTTGGTACCTAATCTTGTTTAGACTGATAATATTGAGCATTTCCACAGTCTTTTCCCAAAGAGGCAGTTAATTGGATTCCTGTTCATTCCATACAGTGAATTCCATGTGCATAGTTGCATTTTATGTTGTTTAAAAATATATTTGCAACAAATAAGTCATTGGTCTTGCAAAATTATATCATGTGATCTCCACAATCATTTCTATCACCAAGGCCATATTTTCCAACCATGTATCCTAACTCTTTGTTTCCAACTTTCTCATTCCAGTCTTCAGTAATTAGCAATGCATTTTGATTACATGTTTGACCAATTTCAGATAGAAAAAGTTGATTAAATATTCAATATTTTCATTACTGGTTTTATTGGTTGGCATATACATTTGAATAACAGTGGTATTAACTGGTCTCCTTTGTAGTTGCTGTGGTTAAGTGCCATTGAGTTGGTTCGTATGGATTTTATTCTATCACAGGCCGTGAGTTGTACTTCAAGATAGATCTTGAAATGTTCTTATTGACTATGAAGGTAACCCTTTTCCTCTTGAATTTTTGTTCCCAGCATAGTAAACCATATGATTGTCACATTCAAAATGGCAAGTACCAGTCCATTTCTACTCACTAATGATCTTTATATAGTCCATTTCATCTTTGACAACTTCTAACTAATTTTCCTGTGGTTATACATTCCATGTTCTGATTATTAATGGATGTTTGCAGCTGCTTCACCTCATTTAAAGTTGAGCTTCATCAGCAAATGAAGGTCCTGCTAATTTTACTCCATTCATATCATTATGGCTAACTCTACTTTGAGGAGGTAGTTAGTCTCCATTCATATTTTGAGTGCTTTTCAACCTGAGAGCCTCACCTTCTGGCACTATATGTGACAATAGTTTGGTGCTATTCATAATGTTTTCATCTTCTGGCATTATACCTGACAATATTGCACTGTTATTCATAAGGTTGACAGATGTCCTGGTGTGGCGTTGTGGGTGAACGTGCTGGACTGCAAAGTCAGTTTGAACCACAAGGTCGGCAATTCAAGTTCACCACCAGTTGCTCCTTGGAAACCCTATACAGGGTCAGAACTGACAAAGTGACATTTAAAAACAACAATAACAAACTTTAAAAAATAGTTTGCCTCTCCTTCATAGTCTATTTTAGTCTGTAAACTCCATGAAAACCTGTCCACTGGTGATCCTATTGGTGTTTAAAATACCAGTGGCATAGCTTTTATCATTAGAGCAAGACATAAGCCACCAGAGTACAACAAACTGACAAAAGAGTAGTGGGAGTAGGCCTTTACCATTGTATTGTAGGCATTCCACTGTGTTCACATTTCCCATTATTGCATTTATTTTTCACACAGTTAAAAATTTCCCTACCTTCCAGCATTTTCTTTTTCATTTCCCCTTCATATTTCCTCCTCTTTACATGGAATTATTTTCATCTCAGTAGTATCCATTTCCATTTTTCTATGTAGCATTCAGAGCATAACTCATTTCTGCTTCCTTGAAAAAGAGGTTCTATAGGCACAGACATAAATAAGAAGCACACTACCTTAGTTATCTAGTTCTGCTATAACAGAAATAAACAGAAATGTGTGGTTTTAACAAACAATAAACTGGTTTTTTTTCACAGTAGGAGGCTGGAAGTCTAAAGGTAGAATGTTCATCTGCTTGTTTAATCTCTCTTGTATCATAAAAGATTTATTTAAGACATACCTTTCACTAACACATTTTTATTGACATAACAACAACAACAGATACATTCCCAATGAGGATTATAATCACAGGTGTGGTGGTGGTGGTGGTGGTGGTGGTGGTGGTGGTGGATGTGTGCTGTAGAGTGAATTTTGACTCATAAAATATAGAGATTAAAATTTACAATACATAATTTGGGGTGGGGGGCACAGTTCAATCTATAACACAGTCATCTTGAGAGGAACCATTTGAATCTAACCACCGTTTTCTGAGGTCCTGAAGCACTTGCATTCTATTTATTATCAGTCCTGTAGCTTAGTTTGTTTCCCAATTGTCTAAAGGAAGCAGGATATTTTAAAAAGAACATTGGACTCAGCAATCAATGAACCTGGTTCCACTCCCAGCTCACTGCCTCCTCATTTAGGCCCTAATGTTGCTGAGTTGCAATTTCTCATTCATGAGGTAGCCTTATGGAGCTTCAATAAAGATCTGAGAAGCAGTTGAAATAAGATGTACTGTCTTCACTGTAATGCTTTTATTTCCATCTTCACTTGCTGCTCAAGGTCAGAAAGCATGAGTCATCTGTGCATTCACACAGCAAACCCTCAGTCAACTGTTTCTGGTATAGATTCAACCACATTAATGTTCAATAAAATCTGAGAGTGTGAGAGTTGGAAGGAGAGGAATACAAGGCAGGTTTAAAGAAAAACTTTGCTATTTTCTCTGCTTACATGCAGAAAGCACAAGGATATTTCTCAGATATCTAACACAAAGTGAAAGAGAAGATCAAGAGATGTCCTGACATATCTAATTCCTCGTGTCAATAGGAGCCTGTCTTATTACAGAAACACAGAGACTTATTCTTTATTTCTAAACTGAAATTTAGAATCACAAAATACTTTACTAAATAAGTACTAAGTACTTTACTAAGCAATTGTCACTGCATCAACTCTGACCCTTAGTGACCCCATGAGGGTCAGAATTGAACTATGCTCCACAGGGCTTGCAGTGGCTGATATTTTGGTAGTGCATCACCAGGACTTTGGCTTGAGGACATTCTAGATGGACTCAAATCTTCAACCTTCCAATTAGCAGTTTTGTAATTTAACTCTTTGCACTATCCAACGACTTCCTAGAAGCACTTAAGAGACTAACTCCTTGTCAATGCCCAGATTGGGAAACTGACATCCTTAAAATGCCTGCCTATAGTGTTGTTGTTAAGTGTCATGAGTGAGTTCCTACTCATAGGGTTTCGGAGGAGTGGCTGCTGGATTTGAACCACCAACCTCATGGTTAGCAGCCCCGTGCTTATCCTGCAGCATAACACCAGGACTCCAGAGGGACAAAACTACAAGAACCTGGACTTCCCAGCTTCTAAACCCAGGCTCTTTCACCTTACATGGTGTTCTTTCCTTCTGCCTCAGATACACCTTCTTCATCACCTTGCAGCCAGCACTGTCAATGATTCATCGATTGGCAGCTCTCTTATTTTTTGGTCTGGAGCCACTTCAGATGTGATAAACAAGGTTATTTTTAAAAATAGTGCAATGTCTAAATAAAAACATCTCATACACTCCCAAGACCAGTTGGAGTACTTTTTGTGTCAGTGGAGAGAAAGTGTAACTCATGCTGTAGATATTATGTTAAATGAGTGAAAATAGATATTTTTAACAATTATCATCTGCAGTTGAATAGATCATTCATATTTATTTATGCAGCTTTCTTCTCTGTTAAATTTTTGTAATTCTTATGTATCCTTGCAATAATAGGCAATTTTGACTCTTTAAAAGAATAAAAAAGAAATAGAGAGAAGGTCAGTTTAAGAAAATGAAAAGATTGCGTCATGTTAGGCATCAAGTTTTTAGAAGCACAAAACTCATGAAACCCCAACACTTTTGTTGACTGGTGGGTTCACTGGTACAGGCTTGAGGTCTCTGCTGTTATGCAGGAAAGGGTGGGAACTCTTCCCCGCCCTTCCCCTTCCTGCTTCTCCACTTGAACAGGCAAGAGAAGGTCAGGACAACTCATACCAAAAGTTAGGGGAGCCCAGGGCCTTGCAAATCAAGTTATCTGACAGGGCCTTTGCTTCTTTAAGCCTAGATTTAAAAACAAAACAAACAGCAACAAAAAAACATTTAAACTACTTTCTATTAAGTTGATTCCAATTCATCATGCTCCAAGTATGTCAGACTAAAACTGCTCCACAGGGTTTCAAATGGTTGATTTTTTGGAAATAGATCATCTGGCCTTTCTGCCACGACTCTAGGAAAATTCAAACTTCTAACTTTTTGGCTAGCAAGCCAAGAACATAAACTGTTTGTACCATAAGATGACTTGTTGTGTTCTGTTGAGTTGGTTCCAACTCATAGCAACACTGTATAGGATTTCTGAGGCTATAAATTTCTACAGGAACAGAAAGCCTCATCTTTCTCTCATGGAGCAGCTGGTGAATTCAAACTGCTAACCATACAGCTAATAGCCCAGTGGATAATTTACTAGGTCACCAGGGCTCCATAAGAGGATTTGTTCTTGTTGTTGTTGTTAAATGCCTTGGAGTTGGTTCTGACTCATAACAATCCTGTATTGGGTTTCGGAGGAATAGTTGGTGAGCTTGAACTGCCAACCTTATAGCCCAAACCGACCTTGTAGTCAAGCACATTAGTGTGCAGTGCCACACCAGGACTCCATAAGAGGGTTAAAAACATAAATTTTGCAGAGGTGCACATCACATTAAAATGAGATGGATCCAAGAATGAGTTCAAACCTAGGAACCATTGTGAGGGTGATGTAGGACCAGGCCATGGGTCCTTCTCTTATATATAAGGTCACTATAACTCAGTGGTACCTAACAACAGCAACAAAGCTGTTATATATACTTAAAAAATCAACTTCCTCTCCCACCTTCCACAAGCTCATGCGTACAACTAATACACAGTATGCAGGAATTCAACCTCACTGAATACAAAAGTACTTAACATTTATACAGCTCCTTACAGTTTGCACAGAGTTTTCATGTTCAATGGTTCCTCACTTAAGAATCTGGCCAGTACATACAGATGAGGATACAGAGGCTGTATCCCTATAAGTGAATTGATTTTTTCCAAGGGCATACAGTGAAATGTTGGTGAAGCTCATCCTCACATCTCCGAGTAGACAGTCGTAGTGAAGTGATATAAAGAATGGTGGTGGTTGTGTATTGTCAAATCTTTGCCAACTCATGGTGACCCTGGATTGGACTTCTGAGGCTGTATATCTTCAGGAGGCAGAAAGTCTCATCTTTCTACCATGAAGCGGCTGGGGGATTTGAACTGCTGACCTTGCAGTTAGCAGTCCAGCATGTACTCCACTACACTACCAGGACTTCTTGATAGAAAAAATCATTGTTGTTGTTAAGTGCCATTGAGTCAGTTCCAGCTCATACTGATCTCGTATAGAGTTTCTGAGAAAGCAGCCAGTGGACTTGAACTGCTGACTTGTGATCTTACAGCATCACGTCAGGAGGTATAAAGAATACTGGGGTTAAAAATCCCAATTTCTCAGAGGATTCAAATTCAGAATGGGTAGTAGCACACGGCTACAAACCATCTGAAGTTTCTTTCAGAAGAATGTGTGAATTCAGGTAGTTGGAAAAAGCTCTCCTGATGAAGAGACAAAAATGCATGCAAATCTATAAACACAAACATGCAGGAGACATTTGAGCAGACCTAAGTCCTGGTGAGCTACTGCCGGTTAATGTGCTGGACTACAAAGTCTGTTTGAACTGCAAGTCCAGTGGTTCAAGTTCACCAGCCGCTCCTTAGAAACCATATACAGGGTCACTATGAGTTGGAACTGAGTCCATGGTACTTAACGACAACAACAAAGTGAATGTAAGGATATGCTGAAGGAGACAAGTCATACACAAAGGTGAAATCAGAATATTTTAAATGGAAAGGAATTGGCAATTTGTGGAGCACTCTACAATTAAAGACCTGAGCCAGAACTAGAGTAAGTAACTGAGCAGCTCAAAGCCACACACATAACAAGACAACACCAAAGCTCAGCACTTGATGTAAGGTCCCCAGACTCACAACCCAACTGTTATTCTACTAAGTCTGTGCTTCATAGGTGAGCACAAGGATATGGCCTAGAAAGTTTTGCTAGTTTAACATCTTTGCCTTTGCACCCAAGTGCCACTATGCCTCCCTTCTATTCAGCTCTTGCGTAACTGTTACTTTTCACATGAAACATCTGGATTGAGGTTCACCAATAATAGCTCAAAAACCACAAGTCTAAGCCAATGAGACCCAGTTGTCAAAAGAATCACCAAAAAATCCAAGGAAGGGAAACAGATGACTTGAAATTTAAATACTTTAATTGTGCTTTCTAGATGTTGGTTTCATAAAGGGACACAACAAAAATAGATGACATGGGGGCCATTATTCACCTTTTATTAAACAATCACCCACTGAATTCTTAGAACCCTCTGCAAGAGCCTGCTATTAAAACTTTAGGGCTACATAAGGGCATCTTTGGCAAGAGAACTGCTGTTCTTTCTACTATTAGTTATATGTTTGTTTGTTTTTTTTCCCATACCTGTATATTAATTATTTTGTGAAAATGGAAGTAGCATTAAAATCTCTGTCTCTAGTTATCTGATCTGAGTTCCAGAACATACACTTTGAAAAGTGCTGGAAGGAAGTCTCCACCCAGATGTCCCACCAGCACAGAATCTTATCATGAGGTGAAAGGAACTACTATCCTCCCTCAAGACAGAACCACTCATGAAGTTACCAGTTCCAGACCAAGAATAGCCACTTATCCACCTATACAATATAGAAAGACATGATTCAGAATTTATTCCCTGGTGAATGGATAGACTAGTAGTGGGAGGTCATGGGTTGCAATTCTGGTCTTAACAACTAATAACCTGGAAAGTTACTTCAATCACTTAAACTATAATTTTCTCATCTGTAAAATTAGAATAACAATACTTATTCATTACTCTCTTTTGAAAAGTAAGTAAGAAATTATAAGGTATTTGGTACAATGCCTTGTACATATTTATTTCTTAACCAATAATTGTTGAGATCATTGTGGAGTTCTGGTGTGGTGCTATAGGATAAACATTGGACTGCTAACCACAGGTTGGCACATAAAACCCACCAGCCTCTTCTTGTGAACCCTATACTGGGTCTATGCGTCTAATTGACTCGATGGCACATAACAGCAATGACTATTGTAGATGAAATTCACATCTCACTGATTTGTCCCAGGACATAACATACAATAAGTACTTAATAACTATTTGATCCCTAAAAACTGTGAATGAATTTGAGTCTTACTAAGTGACATTCCCTGCATTTTGTAATTTTGTAATAATCCGTTTAACTCTCCCCAAAACATTTGTGATAGATAGTATTTCTATTATGTAAGTGAGGAAACTGAGGCTGCACTGCTATACCTGAAATATATTTTTCTGAATAATAACAATAATAAGTAAAAAAAAGTATAATAATAAAAATTATGGGAATAATAATAAGTAAATAAAAGTATTACTATTAGGGTTCCAGTTCATACATGGACATGTTTATTCCAAACAGGAATAAACATGAAATCAGTGAGTTGCTACAAACAAGTTCTCTCAGTGATACACTTGTCTTTATCATAAAGAAAAATTTTCAATCAAAAATGTTACTTTTAAGATTCTAAAGTGATAATCTTCACAGATTTTTCTGGAAATACACATGACTATCATGGGTGCTTATGGAGTTTTTTTTTGTTTTTGTTTTTTTAATGGAAAATTACATTGGTGAGGAAAAGACCAAGAAATTTTCTCAACACAGTACACAAGACTGTTATGAGAATTTCATTTAGAAACCCTACACCATCCATCTAACAGTTCTGTTAACTCTTCAGACTTCTCTTTGTTCCCCAATCTAAAAGAATATTTAATAGGACCATAATATGAGTCCTTCGAAAATGCCAAATATTGCTGTTTTGACATGGTATAAATAAAAAGTGTCGATGATTTTTAAGAATGGGTTGGAGAGATGGAAATGCTGCTTTCAGAAGATGTAGACTTGGAAGGAGTATGTGTCAAGAAGTAAGAGCTTCATGTTTTTATTTTTTTGTTGTTGTTTGTTTGTTTAATGAACATTTCTATGATCTTATAGCAATACTTTAAAAAAATGTTTTATTGTGAATTATGTGATAGTTTATATGGGAGAACATTAGCTTTACATTCATCCTATCGCATATCATTTCATTGCCATGGTTACAATCCCCTCCATGCATCATCAACCAACCAAAGGGTATACCTGCAAGCCTGCACCCCCTGATCATCAGCACACAACCCCTCTCTCTCTCTGGGACTAGAGGCCCCAGCTGTTCCCTCTCTCTATGTCATCGTCTCTGACTCCATCTCTGGCATCACTGTTTCTCTGAGTGGTGGTGGTGGTTATGTGCTGTGGAGTTGGTTCCCACTCATAGCTACCCTGCACAGGGTTTCTGAGGCTGTAAATCTTTACAGGAGCAGAAAGCCAAATCTTTCTCCCATGGAACAGCTGGTAGTTTCAAACTGCCAACCTTGAGATTCACAGCCTGATTTGTAACCACTATGCTTCTCTGGGTAGGGTCCCGCATTTTGCTCTTCTCCCTTGATGGTGCCAGAGTCCTCTGCTCCTGGACTGCAAAGTCAACTACTCCCCTACTTTTTCTACAAAATGTCTACCTTTATATTTTCAACCCTCACAGTCAGTCCTGATAGCAATTGTTCACTATTATGCCACATGAGTGCCATCCCCATCTCCTTTCTTGAGCCCCACCCAAATTGGATACTACTCAGTGGAGATTCTACCTTCCTCTGTACCCTCTAGATCTAGGCTCCCTCTTGAAAGCTTGTAAGCCAGTCACTTCTTGCCTTTGTAGTCCCCCATTTTGGGTAGCCAATGTACAAGTTGCCTATCCCTGTCTACCCTGTGTATCAAAGGGGTGGGAATGATCCTTGCTGTAAAGATATGTTCCCTCTTTTGAACTACTGCATCCATAGGTGTAGGTCAAGTTCATCAAATTGTATAGATTACTCTTTTTTTCACTCTTCTTTCTTCTTTTAGGTGAATTCTAATCATCCAGCCATTGAAGCCAGGTCAAGTGGGTATTATCTTCAAGTGTGGGTGTTCTTGTGCATATGCCCTCACTTCTTATCTACAGAATGCTTCACTGTCTACTCTAGTCCTCTGTGGCTATGTCACTGACTCTGGGCCCAGAAGCGGCCAAGTCTTGCCACACTGCTGACCAACCAGGTCTCCAAGTAGTTTCATAGGCATCTATTCAATGTGGTAGGACTTAGCTTGCTGCTTCATTACTGGTTTTCCCTTATTGGTGACCAATGAGGTCACCAGTCAGAGTCTGCTTGTGTATTCCCATTGAGTCTTAGTCTTGGAAGTGGGTTTGCTCTGAGGGGACCCAACCATTTGCCTTGATGTCTCCTGGGCGAGTAACTTGCTTGTTCTTGTAGTAGTCAGTTGGACTGCCCTTATTGTTTTGTATGTTTCTTGCAGGTCTTTCTTTCAAGAAGTATCTTCTGTTCTTCTAGCCACTTCAGGTTGGTCTGCTTATCCTTTCAAGTGGAAATTTCCCACTTCAGAAGATTCTAGAAGGGGTTCAGGATTCCCCCTATGGTCTTATGTAATGCAGAGGCGCCACAGGAAGCCTCCTTTACTGGGCACATAGTAGCCCCATTTTATGTATTGCAATCAGTTATAGGCAGAAGACAGACTTACAAGCTTTCTATGGTGCTATTTCTGGTTATTCCTTTCTCTCCCCCTCCTGTGTCTATTTTATAATAGTATGCAAAGGAAGCCAAGATTCAAAAGAGAGTTAGGCATCTTAACATTGTTTCCCCCTTTTGCCCTTTCCAACCATGCCTCAATCCCTGTATCCCAGAGCCCTGTTGTTCCAAGGTTGTGCATACATCATTATTTACCTCTGTCCCACTTAGCCCACACAAACCTGCCTAATTGTTCTCCCATCCACCTTGTTCTTCCATTCCCCTCCACTTTCTTGTGTATTGCCTCCCTACCTAGCACCCAAACTATCCTGTATCTATTCCCTACTCTGTGCTCCACTTTCCCTTCCCTCCCCTCACCCCACCCCTTCATCCTGGTAACCAGCAAAGAATCCCCCCACCCCTTTAGTATGGGTTCATTTTCTTAGTGTTTTACAGTAGTGGTCCTATGCAGTATTTCTCCTTTATGAATGACTAATTTCACTCAAAATAATGCCCTTAAGGTTCATCCATGTTATGCCATGGCTTGCAGTTTCCTTGTTATTCTTCAAGGTAGCATAATATTCCATTGTGTGTATCACAATTTGTTTATCCATTCTTCAGTTGATGGGCATTTAGGCTGTCTCCATCATTTTTCTGTTATAAATAGTGCTGCTATGAACATTGGTGTTCATATATCTACTCATGTTATGGCTCATATTTCTTGTGGGTAAATACCAAGTAGAGGAATTGTTGGATCATAAGGTATTTTTATTTCCAACCTTCTGAGGAAGTGCCATATTGCTTTCTAGAGAGGTTGGACTATTTTGCAGTCCCACCAGCAATGCAGGAGTGTCCCAGTCTCTCCACATACCCACCAGCATTTATTGTGCTCTACTTTTTTTTATCTTTGCTGTTATTGCTGGTGTGAGATGATATCTCATTGCTGTTTTGGTTTGCATCTCTCTAATGGCTAGTGATCATGAACATTTCTTCATATGTTTGTTGGCTGCCTGGATCTCCTCTTTGGTGAAGTGTCTGTTCATGTCCTAAGCCCATTTTTTATTGGGTTATTTGTCTTTTGCTTGTAGAGGTGTTGTAGTTTCCTATATATTTTAGAAATGAGTTCTGTGTCTGATGTGTCTTTGCTACAGATTTTTTCCCATTCTGTGGGTTCCCTTTTTACTCTTCTGGTGAAGTCTTTTGATGCACGTAAATTTTTAATCTTTTGTATGTCCCAATCATCTATGTTACCTAGTTTTGTTTGTATAGTTTTCAAGATGTTTGGTAGTCTGTGTAGTAACAATACTTTTTGACTTCATTCATTGTATGACTTTGAACTATGAAGATAAACATATTTTTGGACTCTAATATTGCTAGTAGAGATTTCTGTGCTTTCTAAGTAAGTGAGAATGATACTAATATTTAGCTTATCTTTGAAATTAAAAAATATTCAGGAACATTTTCATGATGTTCCTCAGCAGTGTGTACCAGAGTTAGTGTACCATCAGTGTGTCAGACGCCATTCTGGTGCTTTCCAATTCCATTCCTTACAAGCACTCCACAGATCTTTGGAATAAGTGTCATCCCTTCCCTCTACAGAAAAGGAAAATGAGCTGCAGAATCAATGAAATTCTTATGTTACACAGTTTGTGAATTTTAGAGTCAGGTTTCAGACCCAGGTCTGGCTGACTCCAGAACCCTTGTTCTTTTTCACAACACCACACTGCCTCCCACGGGTTTCCTGAAATAGTATTAGAAAACTCTGTGACTCATATTCCTCATAGCCCCAAAGTAATCTCAGACATTTTTCAGGCTTGAAACAGACCTTGAAGAGCTTGACTAGATCACGCAATTCTCCCCTCTCTTTCCATGATGAACAACTCTCATCTACAACATCTCTACCAGTCAACAACTCTCAGGAACAGACAGTTAGCTGGTTACTTCTAGGGATGGTCAACAAGATGGAAGAGTCTTAGGGTTCCTCTGATTCAACCCCTTATTTTATGCATGATAATATTAGGCCTTAAGATAGGCTTTAAATTTCACAGGATTACAGAATGATCAGCATATGTTCATACAATTAAGGAAACAATGCTGAAGCACTTTCACCAGACAGATCCCAAGCCTTAACTGAACAGCTTTGAAAGAGAATATCACTGAAGCAAAGAATTGTCATGCCCAAAAAGTCATTTAAATAGAATAGGGAACCTCCAACTACACTTTCCAGATTGCTTCTTAACAATGGAATATGTTGTTGTTGTTGAAGTGTGACCTAGTCAGTTCTGATTCATAGTGACCTTGTATGGTGTTTCCAGGGACCAGCTGGTGGGTTAGAACTGCCGACCTTGTGGTTTGAAGTCCAGTGCTAATCCTACAGAACTATAGGACTCCACAATGGAATATAGTTACTCTGAAATTATTTTTCCCCTTCCCAACACCCTAGTGTAAGGACATAATAAACACATTCAACAACTATTAAGAATGCTACATCTGGTAAAATTTTATCTCTACTTTAATGTTGATCCTGTAATATTTAAGGTCACTTTTGAAGGATAAATAATTCCCAATGAGAAAATATTATAGGAAGAGAAAAACGTTTGTACAAATCACATGGCCAGATAATAAATAGAATTTTAACTTGGCTATTACTTTAAGTATATTATATGAGGACTGTTGTTGTTGTTGTTATTGTTAGGTGCCATCGCATCAGTACCAACTCGTAGTGACCTTATGCACAGCAGAATGAAGCACTGCCCGATCCTGGGCCAACCTCACTGCTATTGTGGTAGAGATCAATTTGAATATATAATTAGGATTCAAACTATACATGTCTAAATGTCATTTGAAATGTTTCAGTTTCTTACTTTGTAGTATTAGAAGATGAGTCAGGTAATAATGTAAACTTGAATTTTTCATACTTTGCTTTCTGACAACTGTGCCTTGTTGTTGTTGTTTTTGTTAAGTACCTTTGAATCAATTCCAACTTATAATAACCCTTCATAAGGTTTTTGAGGGCTGGATGGTGGGTTTGAACCAGTGTTTATCTTACAGAGTGACATCAGGACTCCAACCATGGTGGCTATCTTTTTTTAAATAGTAAGTGACTCAAATAATAAGTGAACAATTATATTTTTAAGAAAGTTAACTGAGAGCATTTACTGGCCCTTTCCAACTTTCTTTCCTATCCCTTACTCCTTTTCATTCTCTTTTTTCCCTTTAGCTATTTTCAAAGTACTCACTCAGTGCTAGATTTTAAGTCTACATATTCAGAGATACTATATATTAAATCACTGCCTTTAGGAAGCTCACAATCTAATTAGGGGGGAGGAGTTCAAATAAACAGGCAGCTAAAGCCCAACAGATACTACTAAAATATCACTTACAAGATGTTAAGAGAACATCAAGAGGTGATGCCTGATCCGAGTCAAGAGCCTGGAAAACTTTTTTTTTTTTTTTTTTCAATTATGTTGATAGCACTTTTTGAGAATATATATGCTTCATTTTTGTTTATCATGTTTTTCACAAAAACTACTTGAGGGAGCTTACATATACAAATAACTTGTCGATAGAACATACTTTACTCTCTTACTCCTTACTGATGTTCAGATAAAGACTGAGGCAACTAGCATGACCTAGAAGGCATGACAAGGCCACATTCTGGTTTATTTCAGACTAGTCTCATGACCCTTGCTCTTCTGTTCCAGCCACATTGACCTTCATTTCACTGAAGTTCTCATGCTGGTCTTTCTCCATGTATTGACCTGTCCATTTCATTCCATTCCAACCATTGGTGAACCTAGTTAGTCCCCATATTCTATCACATCTTTTCCTCAGCAATGCCTCCCATGATGTTCAGATGAAGTCAATTCTTTCTGTTGGAACTTTTGTTAGCAGCCTTCATAATAGATGTATAATTTTTTTTAAGATGGTTTCTTTTTGTTTTTCTTTTTGTTTTTAACCCTTTTCTGTAACTTGAGTGAAGGATTAGTTAGTGAATCGTTAGCCCCACATTCAACAAAGCATATATTTCATTTCATTGCAATGATTACAATCTTCTCCATGGAATAAGTTAATAACATTGACCACTATTAACTTTAACACTTGCACCCTCTCCATGTCTTCCACTGCCTTCATCCTTCTTCTGCCAGCATCCTTCTTGTTGTATATTGCCTTCCCCATCACCCAAGCTAACATGTGACTGTGCTCTATCCAGTGAATAATTTTCTCTTCCATCCCACCCCAGGTAACTATTATTAAATGTTTCTTTCAGCATGAAAACCTTTTCTTATCTTTTTATAGCAGTGGTCTCATACAATCTTTATCCTTTTATGATTGAGTAATGTCATTCAGCACAATGTCCTCAGGTTCATCCATGTGATGAGGTGTTTCACAAATTCACCATTATTTTTCAATGTTGCATAATATTCTATTCTGTGTCTGTACCAAAGCTTCATTAACCATTCTTCTGTTAATGTATATTTAGGCTGTGTCCATCTTGTTGCTACTGTGAACAGTGCTGAAGTGATGAACATGAGTGTTCATATATCTACTCATGTCATGGCTCTTATTTCATGAAGATATATTCCAAGAAGAGGGCTTGCTAGGGTATATGCTATTTCTATTTTCAACTTTTTGATAAAGTGTCATACCATTTCCCACAGTTGCATCATTTTATAGTCCCAACAATAGTGTAGGAGGGTTCTAGTCTCTTTCAATACCCTGGTAGCAATTTATTTCCAAAAGAATCTTCCTTCATTCAGTTCCCTAGCAGTGAGATCTATAGTTGAAAAAGTCCTAATTACACAGCCCAATCAGGGAACAAAGTTCTTGGGTGATGAAAACATTTAACATGCTCTGGTGTGGCACTGTGGGCTAATGTGTCAGACTGCAACGTCATTTGAACTGCAAGGTTGGTGGTTCAAGCTCACCAGTTGTTCCATGGAAACTATACAGGGTCGCAATGGGTCGGAATTGAGTTGACGGCACTTAACAAATAACAACTGCTAACTAAAAGTTTGGAGGTTTAAATCCACTCAGAGGCGCATAGAAATAAAGCCCTAACAATCTACCTCTAAAACATCAGCCAATGAAAATCTGTGGAGCGGAGATCTGCTCTGATACACATGAGCCAGAATAGACTTGATGGTAATTGCTTACATCAGAGAACAAGTTTGCAGGTTACATTAATACAAGATCATTCAACAATCTTTTTCAGTGGAGTGGCAAATTAAGGGGATTGTGGCATTCTAATAGGGCAGTGAGTGTCATATTTTTGGCAGGAAGAGTCTTAATGGTTTCTGTTAAATCACTAATCACTGATTAATGAACTACTTTTAAAGACACCTGATTCTGACTGCTGGCCAGGCGATATAAGAGAATGGCCTATCTGGAAGCCTCAGAGATTTCTGTACTCTTCAGAAGCCATGAAAGTGTTGAATGCTTCATCATCCCGCACATTCCCACATAAATTGTGCCTCTTGGTCCTCAAGTGCCTCTGAGAAGCAACGACACTGAGCTTTTACTGTCTCCAGCATGCACTGAACATGTCTTTATAGTCAGCAAATGCATTGGGTTTGCAACTAAAGGTTAAATGAGCCTAAAAGGAAACCATGAGTCTGAACTTGAAGCCTCTCATGCTGTCAGCCTGACTGAGTCATCAATAAATTTATGAGCTGGGAGAGAGATTTCCAGAGGCCAGATGTCATGTAATGACTGCCCAAAACATAACTTGGGGAAAGGGAGAAGAAAAGAATTAGTTCCAGATTTTAGATCTTGAACTTCCACCCTTCTCCCTTTTTTTTTTTTTTCTTATTGAGCTCTTTGAAATTTTTACTAATCCTGTATTCTGACTTTCACCTTCCAGCTTGTTCTTAAAGAACACAGATTTTATCTAAGATTCATACCCTTTATTATGTTGTTGTTGTTATGTGCCGTGGAGTCGGTTCCGACTCATAGCGACCCTGCAAAGGGTTTCCGAGGCTGTTAATCTTTACGGGAGCAGAACACCTCATCTTTCTCCCGCGGAGCAGCTGGTAGTTTAGAACTGCTGACATTAAGGTTCGCAGCCCAATTCGTAACCACTACGCTACCAGAGCTCCTTACCCTTTATTGTAGCTGAAGTAAAAATCATTGTCATGATATTAATGACACATTCAGTTTAAGAGACAGTTGAGTTTCTAACCTTGTGCCATAGTTATCTAGTACTGCTCTACCAGAAATACCACAAGGAGATAGCAGTAACAAGCATAAATTTGTTATTTCTCAGTTTAGGAAGCTAGAAGTCTAAATTCAGAGCTTTGTCTCTGGAGAGAGATACTTGTCTCTTTTCAGCATCTGTAGCCCCAGCAATCCTTGTAGATCACCATGTGTCTTGGCATTAATCTTTCCCTGAATCCAAGAGCTTCACAGAATAGGGCCTCCAGGTCCAAGGGATGCATTCTACTCTTAGCTCTTCTTTCTGGGTGAGAGAAGGAGCCTCTGAGCTCTGCTTGCTTGTTTGCTATATTTTATATCTCAAAAGAGATTGTCTCAAGATACAATCGAATCTTGTAGATTGCATCCAGCTTCATAAATATGATAAAATTGAGGATTTGCAAGACACAGTATAATTACATCAGACCAGGTCTGATCACATCAGATCACATCACAGAAGAGGTGATTACATTATAGAGATCTCATCATAGGGGGCTACTCTGTCTTAACTGTTTAAACATGGAGAATCCAGGCCCAGTCAAGTTGATACAAAACCTTAACTGTGGCACCTTGTTTTTGTTAATACAGTTAAAATTACACAAAAACGCCATTTTCATTCTTATGATGTCCCAATATTCTTCTAAGCAAAACGTACTTTCCTTAACCTCATTTCTAACTAGAGTCTTTATTTACCCAGAATTTTGCACTCTTTAACTTTTTTTTTTCAAAGTTTTAAAAACTTTTTATTGTGAATTGAGTGAAGGTTTAGAGAGCAAATTATGAGTTTCATATTAAAGAAATCATATACTTTGCTTTTTTACAATGATTACAATCACCTCATATACTAACAGTTAACAGCATTTACCTCTATTCACTTTAACATTGCATTCCTCTCCCTGTGTCTCCTGCTACCTTCATCTTTCTTCTGCTAAACCTCCTCTTCCTGTATTTTACTTGTCCTGTCATCCATGTTAACATGTGTTTACCTTCTAAATCATAAATTATTTATACCTCCTGCATGCCCTATGTAACCATCATAGATTATTTCTTTTATTATGGAAGCCATAACTTTTTACAAGATTGGTCTCATATAGTATTTTTTGATTGACTAGTTTCACTCAGCTTAATGTCCTCCAGGCTTATCCATGTTGTGAGGTGTTAGCAGATTCATTGTTATTCTTCCTCTTCGTGTAGTATTCCATTGTATGTATGTACCCAAATTTGTTGGACCGTTCTTCTGTTGATAGGCATTTATACAGCATATTGAAAGATCCTGCTTTCTTATCCAGTCTGCTCTCTCTTGACTTTTGCTTTTAATCCATTTACATTCAATGTCATTATCAATAGGTGTAAATTGATTGCTCTCAGTTTGCTGCGTGTATTTTTGTAGTGTTGTTTGTTTCTTTGTTGCACATAATTTTCTATCCTGAGTTCATTTTGTTTGTGGGTTTCCTTTTCCTTTTCATTTCTTTTCTGTGAATGTTTGTTAAATTTTTGGTTTATCTCTTTTTAACATCAAATCTTATTTTATAGATACAGCTATATAGATTTAGTGAGTGGTGCTATACCAGCAATACTACAAGTAGATGGCTTTGTTGTTGTTGTAAAGTACCTTTGGGTCATAGCAACCCTGTATAAGGTTTCCAAGGAGCAGCTGGTGAGCTTGAACCGCTGGCCCTGCAGTTCAAACGACTTTGCAGTCTAGTGCATTAAACCTCAGTGCCACATTTAGCAAACAAATTTATTTTCTCTTACTTTGAAGGCTAAAAGTCAGAATTCATGTCCCCTGCTCTTAGGTAATATCTTTCTCTGTGTGTCTGTCTCTCTTTTTTTTTAAATATTTTATTGTGAATTATGTGATAGTTTATATGGGAGAACATTAGCTTTACATTCATCCTATCATATATCATTTCATTGCCATGGTTACAATCCCCTCCTTGCATCATCACCCTCTTTAACTTTTGAAAATTGTTTCATTTTCCATATTATTAACATGTTACTCACATACACCTTAACTCTTATTTTAGTGGCTATCCTAGAGAGTATACCATACATTTAAAAAATTATGTTTATTGTTGTTTTTAGGTGCCATTGAGTCATTACTGACTTACAGTGACCCTATGCACAGCAGAAAAAAACATTATCCGATCCTGGGCCAACCTTACTACTGTTGCCATGCTTGAGTCCATCGATGCTGCCACTTGGCCAATCCATCTCATTGGGGTCTTCCTCTTTTTCTCTGACCCTTCATCTTACCAAACATGATGTCCTTCTCCAGCGACTGGTCCTTTCTGACAATATTTCCCAAGTATGAAAGATGAAGTTTGGCCAGCTTGGCCTCCAAGGAGCACTCTGAGTGCACTTCTTCAAAAACTGATCTATTGATTCTTTTGGCAGCCCATGACACTTTCAATATTCTCCTCCAACACCATAACTCAAAAGCATCAATTCATCAAAGTCTTCCTTATTCACTGTTCAGCTTTCACATGCATATGAGGTTATTGAAAATACCATGACTTGGGTCAGGCACACCTTAGTCCTCAAGCTGACAGCTTTGCTCTTCAACACTTTAAAAAGGTCTTGTGCAGTAGATTTGCCTAATGCAATAAGTCATTTGATTTCTTGACTGCTACTTCCATGAGTATTGATAGTTGATCCAAGAAGAATGAAGTCCTTGACAACTTCAATTTTTTTTTCTATTGATAAGAATATTATTTATTGGTCCAATGGTGAGGATTTTTGTTTTTCTTACATTGAGATGTAATCCATACTGAAGGCTGTGCTCTTTGATCTTCATCAGCAAATGTTTTAAGTCCTCTTCACTTTCAGTAAGCAAGGTTGTATCATCTGCATATCGCAGGTTGTTAATGAGTCTTCCTCCTTACAAATTATAGTTTAATACAAATTCTCCACTCTTCATCTGTCAGTTTGTCCCACTAAGGTGGTTTGTATGTTGCTGTGATGTTGAAAGTTTTACCAACTGTATTTTAAATACCATAAGGTGCATGTACGTTGGACAGGTTTTGATGGACCTACCAGACTATGACAGACTAGAAAGAAGGAGAGAAAGCTCACTTCTGATGGGTTAACCACTGAAGCTTTATGAATAGCAGTAGTAGTACCAAAAGATGAGTTTCTCAGGTTGAAAGGTCATGGAATTATGACTGGAGAAGAGCACAGTAGAGATGACCTTAATGACATGGATGGAGAAAAGTTTCAAGGCATTCATTTACTAATTGTACACAATTCAGAATAAGAAGAAATAGCTGAAAAATGTAGATTAATAATCAGAAACTAGAATATATAAAGCATGAATCATAGAGAATTGAAAATCATCAAAAATAAAATGAAATGCATAAAGATAAATATCATAGCATTGCTGTTGCTGTTGTTGAGTGCTATCAAGTCGATTCCAACTTGTAATGATCCTGTATAGCATTTCCAATGAGTGTCTGGTGAGCTTGAATTGCCCAACCATCAGTTCAAACCAACTTTGCAGTCCAGCATATCAACTTGCAGTACCACACCAGGACTCCAATCATAGCATTAGTGAGCTAAAATAGACTGGTAGTAAACATTTTGAATCAGACAATCATATGGTTTACTGTTCCAGGAACAACAAATTGCAAAGGAATGGCATCGTGTGCATAATTAAAAAGAATAATCTATGATCAGTCTTAAAATATAATCCATACTCGTACAAGGAAGAGCAGTTAATAACACTATTATTCAAATTTAGGAACCAACAACTAAAACCAAGGAAGAATTCTCCCAAATTCTCCAGTCTGAAATATATTAAACATTCAATCCAGATACATTGACAATTGGTGATTGTAATAAGAAGTAGGATCAGTTGTTGGAAAATAATGTCTTCATGATAGAAAAATGCTGGGTATGTATAAAAGAATTTTTTAACACCAATGGCTTATTCATTGCAAATACCTTTTTCAGCAACATAAGTTGTGACTATTCATGTGGACCTCACCAGATGAAATATATAGGAATCACATTGATTATATCTGTGGGGAATAGATGATGGATAAGCTCATTATCACTAACCAAAATAAATTGAGAGATAGACTGTGGAATAGAATATCAGTTGCTAATATGCAAGTTCAAGTGGAGGCTAACTAAAATGAAAATGGATGGGAGCCAATATATAACCTTGTTATATATTGGCTTTTTGGCAGTTCAAGCTCACCAGCTACTCCTCGGAAACCCTATACAGGGTCTCTATGGGTCGGAATCGACTCTATGGCACTTAACAACAACAACATATCCCACCTGAATTTAGAGACCATCTCAAGAACAAATAGATGCATTAGACACAAATAATCAAAGATCCGAAATGTTGTGAGATGACATCAGAAGCATCATATAAAATGAAAACAAAAGGTCATTAAAAGACAGGGGAAAAAAAAAAAAAGACCTGTATTGTTGTTGTTGTTAAGTGCCATCGAGTAGGGATCTGATTCATAGCAACCCTGTACAGGATTTCCAAGGAGCAGCTGGTGAGTTAGAACTGCTGGCCTTAACAGCCCACACTGATTTTGCAGTTTACCACGTTAACCGGCAATGCCACACGAAAAGACTAAGAAACTTGCTTTTGAGCTTAGAGAAGCTATGGTGACTGGAAGAAATGATGAAGTCAAAAAGCTGGCCAGAAAATTTCAAAGGACAGATCATAAAGCCTAAGTCAAGTAATATAATGAAATGTGCAAAGATCTGGAATTAGAACACCAAAAGTAAAGAAAATGCTTAGCCTTTCTCAAACTGGAAGGGTTGAAGAAACCATTCAAACTTCATTTTACAATATTGAAGGATTCATTGGGCGAAATACTGAATGACACAGAGAGCATCAAAATAAGATGGAGGAGATGGCAAAATGGCAGATTAGGCAGAAATGCTACACAGACCCTTTAGGAGAGAGATACCGAAAACTAAATAAAACAAATGTAGATCATAGTCCCAGAAACCTGAGCTTCAGATGAAGGGATAGAAAAGTGGATTGAATGTTTACTAGGAGAGGAAGTTTTACAGACATGACAAAAAAGGCAGATAGACTGGTGACCCATGCAGGCTGGCCAGACATGATGTGGCCTTCTTGAACATTTCCCAGAGAGCACCTATGCCTGTAGGAACTCTATACAGGCCTGAGAGAACCATCATCTCATCCTTTGCCCACATGACTCCATGACTGACAGGAGCCTGTAGAGTTTTCTCCTCTCCGCATCTGGCAACAGCCCTATTTTTGTTGTTGTTGTTGTTGTTTATTTTTTCTTTTCATTTTTTTCCTCTCTTTACTTTTTACTTTCCCATGCTGTTTAACCATTCTAGTTCTGCTTTTATTTTTTCTTCTATTTCTCTAGCCCCTGCCATAGATTCTTCTGCTTTTGTTGTTGTTCTTGGGTTCCTTTACTAGTTTTTCTTATCTGTCTTTTTAATGTATCCCTCTCTCTAGTTGTATTTAGTGCTTTTCTTTCTTTTTATTTTCTCTTCCATATTGTTTTTCTTCCCCTCTTTTCTCTTTTTCATTATTTTATTTTTCTGTTGCATGCTTTTTCTTCTTTTTTTCTAAACCTTTACTATTTTCTTTTTTCACATGTCTTTGTTTCATGTTTGTGTTTGTTTTTGTCTTTTTTCTCTTGTGTGTGTTTCTCCTTTTCTTGATTGATCCAGTGGGGGGAGGCAACAAAAGCATGCCCATACAGCCCAATCACAACTATACCCTCTTTTGGTCCACTTACTGAACAACAGCTGGTACCAGCTGCTACAATAACCTCATATGCATGCAAAAGCTGGACAGTGAATAAGGAAGACTATAGAAGAATCGATGCCTTTGAGTTATGGTGTTGGAGGAGAATATTGAAAGTGCCATGGGCTGCCAAAAGAACAAACAGATCTGTGTTGGAAGTGCAACCAGAGTGCTCCTTGGAGGCCAGGATGGCCAAACTTCATCTCTCAGACTTTGGACATATTGTCAGGAGGGAGCAGTTGCTGGAGAAGGATATCATGTCTGGTAGGGTGAAGGGTCAAAGTAAAAGAGGAAGACCCTAGCGAGATGGATTGGCAAAGTGGCAGCATCAATGGGCTCAAGCGTGGCAACAATAGTGAGGTTGGCCCAGGATCAGGCAGTGTTTTGTCACTATGAGTTGGTACTGACTCAATGGCACCTAACAACAACAACATACACCTAACTGGAGTCCTGGTGTGGCACTAAGATAAGCAGTGGACTGCTAGACACAAAATTAGGGATCTAGTGCTTATCCTACAACAACACACCAGGACTCTTATCTTATATCACACACCAGGACACCACCATTAACCATGTTTTTCTTGTTAGGTACTGCCCATTTGGTTCTGACTCAAAGTATCCCTATAAACAAGAGAACAGAAACACTGCCCAGTCACAATCAATGTTACACTTGAGCCCATTGCTTTTGCCACTGTGCTAATGTGTCTTGTTGGAGGTCTTCCTTTTTTTTGTTGTTGACCCTCCATTTTATTAAACATCATGTCCTTATCCAGAGACTAGTTCCCCCTGATAATATGACCAAAGTATGAGAGATGAAGTCTTGCCATCATGGCTTCTAGAAGCGTTCTAGCTGAACTTCTCAAACACAGATTTGTTTGTTCTTCTGGAAGTCTATAGTACTTATAATATTCTTCTCCAACACCATAACTCAAATGCATCAATTCTTCTATGGTCTTCCTTATTCATTGCCCAATTTTCCCATGTATATATCGTTGTTATTGTTAAGTGCCATCGAGTTTGTTCCAACCCATAATGACCCTCTATAGGGTTTCCAAAGAGTGACTGGTGAGCTTGAACCACCAACCTTGCAGTTCAAACTGACTTTGCAGTCTAGCGCATTAACCCATGGCACCACACCAGGACTCCAAAGTATATGAGGCTATTGAAAATACTATAGCTTGGGTCAGGTGCATGTTAGTCCTCAAACTGACATCTTTGTTCATGAACACTTTAAAGAGAGGTATTGTGAAATAGATTTGTCTAATGCAATACGTCAATTGATTTCTTTATTACTGGTGTAATAAGTGTTGATAATGAATCCAAGCAAAATGAACTCTTTGATAACTTCAAGCTTCTCTCCATTTATTATGATATTATTTGCTGGTCCAGTGGTAAGAACTTTTGTTTTATTTATATTGAAATGAAACACATACTGATGTCAGTGGTCTTTGCTCTTCATCAGTAAGCGTTTTAAGTCTTGTTCACTGTCAGCAAGCAAGGATGTATCATCTGCATATCACAGGTTGTTAAAGAGTCTTCTAATGCTGATACCACATTATTCTTCATATAATACAGTTTACAGTTTGAATAAGTACAGTAAAATAATACAACCTTGACATGCATATTTCCTAATTTTAAACAATTTAATATCCCTTTGTTTTGTTAAAATAACTGCCTGTTAGTGTATGTACAGGTTCTTCATGAGCACAATTAAATGTTCTGAAATACCCATTCTTTGCAATGTTATGATCCACACAGTTGAAAGCTTTTGCGTGGTCAATAAAGCACAGGTAAACATCTTTCTGGTATTCTCTGTTTTTGATACTCCTTGTTCAACATCTTCACCTGAAATTAGTTATGTTGTTGTTGTTAAATGCTATCAAGTCAACTTAAACTCATAGTGACCCTACATAGAGTTTCTGAGGAGCAGCTGGTTTGTGTGAACTACTGACATTGTGGTTTGCAGCCCAGTGCTGATCTTATAGCATCACAGAAGTGCAAATCAAAACAACAATGAGATATCATCTTACCCAAGAAAGATAAATACTAAAGCACCAAGAAAACAGAAAACAATGAATGTTGGCAAGGGTATGGAGAGACTGGGACCCTCCTACAATGCTGGTGGGACTATAAAATGGTGCAACCACTGGGAAAAATGGATGGCACTGTCTCAAAAAGCTATAAGCATTAATACCATATAATCCAGCAATTCCATAACTTGGTATATATATCCCAAGAAATAAGATCCATGACAAGAGTAGATATATGTATTTCAGTAGATATATTCATTTTCATCATAACACTCTTCACAATAGCAAAAAAGTAGAGACAACCTAAATTCATATCAACAGAAGAGTGGTTAAAGAAACTTTGGTATACACACACATAGAATACAAAACAATTTTGAAGAATAAAAATAAATATGCAAAACACCTCATAATATGGATAAACCTGGAGAACCTTAAACTGAGTGAAATTAGTCAATCACAAAAGAACAAAGATTATATGAGACCACTAATGTAAAATCTCAATAAAAAAATTTTAAGCTAAAAGAAACGTTACTTGATGGTTATCAAGGGTTAGTGAGAAGGAAAAATAATTCATTGGCAAGAGGGTAGACACATGTCAACTCAATTGGCAGGGAAGGTAATATACAACAAGAAGGAGGCTAGTCATGAAAATGGATAAAGACACAGGTAGGAAGGCAGAGTTAAAGGGGATAGAGGTAAATAATATTATATAATAACCAGGCAGCATCAACACATGGACAACATCAATGCTGCATATAGAGACACAGACAGATGCACAGGCTGAACAGGTACAGGAAGGAAAGCGTGAGTATGCCCACAGGAATATAAGGGTTTGACAAAGGATATTTGTACATGGTTCAAATACAGTTATGAATGTATTGGAGCATGTATTGGATTGTTGTTGTTGTTAAGTGTTGTAGATTTGGCTGCAACTCATAGCTACACTGCATAGAGTTTCTGAGGAGTGGTTTGTGAGCTTGAATTGCCGACTTGCAGTTCAAACCGACCTTGTAGTACAGCACATTAACCCACAGTGCTAGGGGATAAAATGATGAAATCTTCTTAGAAGTTACAAAGAATTTGAGGCAGAGTTACTGGACCTCGGGACTCAGGACCATAGTCTCAGGGACACCATTTTCATTTGGCATAACATAGTTCACAAAGACAATGTGCAAGATCCTTCTTTGGTAAGTAATGATGGAATCTGAAAACATCGTGAGTGACATGTTAGGTGCAACTATTGATTTCCCCATGTGTTAACCAATAGTTATTCCTTATATGAGACTGATGAAAAAACGTGATGAAAATTGAAGATGTTTAGAATTAATTAGTTCAATGAACTAATGGAAGACATGAACATTAGTCTTCATGACTCTGAGACAAGAAGAATTCAGTGGTGCCCAGATATAATTGCCAACTGCTATGAAAGGGATCTTGGATTCCTGGTGTGGCCCTATAGGATAAGCAATGAACTATGAAGCACAAGGCTGGTGGTTCAAATCCACCAGCTGCTCCTCATAAACCTTGTACAGGGTCACTATGAGTCAGAACCTACTCAATGGCACTTAACAACATGAAAGGGATCACATTAGAAGGTCCCAAGTAGAGTAAGAGAAAGTATGGAGCAAAACTCAGAATTATGAAAAAGACGGGGCTTACTTTTCAGAAAGAGACTCAAAGACTATGGCTCCCAGCCACCCTTCAGATCATGAATGGATCTCACCCTCAGGACTCAATTTTCAGCCAAGAGCTACATGCATTTAAAAGGAGGACAGCAATACTCCTGAGATATGTTCACCATGGAATGGTCAGTCATTCAAGATTGAAAGGACAACATTTACTTAATGACAAAACTCAGAAAAGTGGAAAGGAGGGCAAAATGGAAATAGAACCACAGGGAGGAAGTGGGAAAACTGCTGTTATATTACAGAGGGGATTGCAATCACAGAAAAAGTATAGAATGTGTTTAATTGATGATCTGTTTTATAAACCTTCACTCAATTCACTTTCAAAAAAAGAAGAAGATGGAAGGAATACACAGTCACTGTATCAAAAAGAATTGGTCAATTTTCAGCCATTTCAATAGGTACCATATGATCAAAAATCAATATTATTGAAGGAAGAACTCCAAGCTCCACTGTGAACAGTTTGGTGAAAATCAGCTTTCAGGAATGAAGTACAAATTGAAATGTTTCAACAAACTGATGAAGTGCTGAAGACCGTTCACTCTTCTTTTCCAAGAAAATTGGAAGACAGCTACACTGCCAACTGAATGGAAGAGATGGCTATATGTGACTATTCCAAATAACCGTGACACAACAGAATGCAAAATCCTCGAATCGTATCATTAATATTACATGCAAGTAAATTTTTTTGAAATATAATTCAAAAACAGTTGCAGAAGAACATCAACAGAATATGGCTAAGAAATTCAAGCCAGATTCAGAATAGGATGTGGAACTAGAGATAGCATTACTGACATCAGATGGATCGTGGCTGAAAGCAGAAAATACCAGAAAGATGTGTACTTGTGTTTACTATGAAAAGGCATTGAACTGTGTGGATCATAGCAAACTATGGATGCCATTGTGAAGAAATAGTATTCCAGAACACTTAATTATACTCACAAGGAACCTGTATTAAACCAAGAAGTTGTACAGAACAAGCAACTGCTGAGTGGTTTTAAAATCATAAAATGTGTGTGCCATCATTTTATACTTTCACCCTGTTTTTCAATCTGAATAATAAACAAGTTACCTGAGGAGGTGAATTATGTGGCATCAAGATAAGAATAATACTCGTTAACAACCAAGATAAATGAAGAAAAGATTGAAGTTGTCAATTTTGCTCAGATCAGCCATCAATATTTGTGAAAGCAACAGTCAAGAAATTTAACAATGTACTACCTAAAGGAGCTCTGGTAGCATAGTGGTTACGAGTCGGGATGCCAACCTCAAGGTCAGCAGTTCAAAACTACCAGCGGTTCCATGGGAGAAAGATGAGGTGTTCCATTCCCATAAAGATTTACAGTCTCGGAAACCCTGTACAGGGTCACTATGAGTTGAAGCCCACTCCAAGGTACTTAACGACAACACATTAGGCAAACCTGCTGCACATGACCTCTTTAAAGCATTGAAGAGCAAATATGTCAGTTTGAGGACTAAGGTGTAACTGAATGAACCAAGTCATGGTATTTTCAGTAGCCTAATTTGTTGTTCTTATGTGACATCAAGTCAATACTGACTCATATGCAAAACAGAACAAAAGTCTGCAAGGCACTGTGCCAAGCTCACAATCATAGCTACACATGAGCCCACTGATGGTGCCACTGTGTCCATTCATCTGTTGGGGGTCTTTGTCTTTTTCTCCAACCTTCCATTTTATCAAACAAGATATCATTCTCCAGGAACTGGTCAATCCTGAAAATATATCCAAAGTATGAAAGACAAATTCTGGCCATTCTGGCTTCCAAGGAGCATTCTGGTGGTACTTCTTCCAACACAGATTTGTTTGCTTTGTGCACTTCATGGTACATTTAATATTCTCCTCCAGCACTATAAATCATATGCATCAATTCTTCTAGTCTTCCTTATTCATTGTCCAACTTGCACATACAGTGAGGTTATTAAAAATATCATGGTTTGGGTCAGGTGCACCGTAGTCCTCAAACTGCTATCTTTGCTCTAGAACACTTTAAAGAAGTCTTATACAGAAGATTTGCCTAAAGCAATGCATTGTTTGATTTCTTGATTGCTGCTATCATAAGTGTTGATGGTTGATCTGAGAAAAATGAAGCATTTGACAACTTCAATACTTTCTCCATTCATAAGAATGTTGTTTATTAGCCCAGTGGTGAGGATAAACTTCTATGCTGTTTAAAAAATGTATTTGCAATAAAGACATTATTGTTCTTGCATAATTCTATCATAAGATCTCCAGCATCATTTCTATCACCAAGGTCATATTTGTCAGCTGCTGATCCTTCCTCTTTCATTTCCAAACTTTGCATTCCAATTGCTAGTAATTATCAATACATATTGATTGCATGTATGATCAATCTCAGTCTGAAGAAATTGGTAGAATTCTTGAATTTCATCATCACTAGCTATATATACAGCCGTTCCGCAGGAGAAAGATGAGCCTTTCTACTCCTGTAAGGATTTACACCCTCGGAAACCCTGTACAGGGTCGCTATGGGTCGGAACTGACCTCGATGGCACTTAACAACAACAACAACAGCTATATTGGTTAGTGCATACATTTGAATAATAATGGTATTAACTGGTCTTCCTTGTTGTTGTTGTTGTTAGTAAGTGCCATTGTGTTGGTTCTGACTCATAGCAACCCTGTATTGGGTTTCTGAGGAGTGGCTGGTGAGCTTGAACTGCCAACCTTATGATTCAAACTGACCTTGCAGGTCAGCAAATTAACTAACCCACAGCACCACACCAGGACTCCGGTCCTCCTTGTAGGTGTATGGATATTATCCTATCACATACAGCATTGTACTTCAAGACAGTCCTTTATATGTTCTTTTTGATGATGAAAATGACACCATTCCTTTTTAATTTGTTGGTCCTGGCATAGTAAACCATGTGATTGTTAGATTTAAAACGGCTAATACAAATCCATTTAGCTCACTATATACCTAGATAGTGATGTTTATGCATTCCATTTCATTTTTGACAACTTCAAGTTTTCCTAGATTCATACTTCATGCATTCCATGTTCTAATTATTATGCATGTTTACAGCTGTTTTCCTCATTTTGAGTTGTGCCCTGTCATCAAATGGAGGTCTCAAAGCTTTACTCCTTTTGTGTCAGCACTGTAAGCTCTACTTGGAGGAGGCAGCTCTTTCACAGTCCTAATATGAGTGCCTTCCAATCTAAGGGCCTCATCTTCCTGCACTATATCTGTCGATATTCTAGTGCTCTTCCTCATGTATCAATATTCAGTATTCTGTTGTCATCGGACAGTGCTCCACTGCTATTCATAAGGTTTTCAGCGACTAAATGTTCAGAAGTAGTCCATCTTTCTTTCTTCCTAATCTGTTTTTTTTCTGGAAGCTCAGCTGAAGCCTGTTTGCCGTAGGTGACACTGCTGGTATTTAAAATACCGGTGGCAAGCCTCCAGAATCACGGGAACATACAAGCCACCATAGTACTACAAACTGATAAGCAGGTGGTACAATAATCTCATATGCATGTATCTTAAGTCCCCTTCACTTTCATCAAGGAAGGCTATATCCTATGTCAAGACTGTATCCTATGCATATTTTGTTGTTGTTAGGTGCCATCGAGTAGGTACCGACTCATAGCAACCTTATGCACAGCAGAACGAAACACTGCCCGATCCTGGGTCAACTTCACTATTGTTGCCACACTTGAGTCCATAGATGCTGCTACTTGGCCAATCCAAGTGACCTTTTTCTTTCTTCCTACATGATGTTCTTGATGTTATCCCACAACTCATCTGGTCTTCGGTCTTTATTGTCTAATGCATGAAATCTGTTCTTCAGATGATCACTAAATTCAGGTGGGATATATCCAAGGTTATATTTTCGCTCTCATGGACTTGTTTACATTTTCTTCAGCTTCAGTCTGAATTTGCATCTGAGCAAATATGGTCTGTTCCACAGTCTGGCCTTGTTCTGGCTGATGACATGGAATTTTCTATCATCTCTTTCCACAGATGTAGTCAATTTGATTTCTGTGTATTCCATTTGGTGAAGTCCATGTGCACATTTGTGTTTTATGCTGTTTAAAAAGGGTATTTGAAATGAACAAATCATTGATTTTATAGAATTCTATCATGTGAGCTCCAGCAACATTTCTGTCACCATAGCCAAATTCTCCAACTACTAATCCTTCCTCTTTGTTTCCAACCTTTGCATTCCAACACCAGTAATGATCAATACATCTTGATTGCATGTTTGATCAATTTTAAACTGAAGAAGTTGATAGAATTCTTCTGTTTCATAATAACTGGCATTAGTGTTTGGTGTGTAAATTTGAATTATAGTAGTATTAAGTGGTCTTCCCTGTAGGTGCATGAAAATTATCCTTTCACAGACAGCATTGTACCTAATGACAGATCTTTATATGTTCTTTTTGACAATGAATACAATGCCATTTCTCTTCAATTTGTCACTCCTGGCATGGTAAACCAGGTGATTGTCAGATTCAAAATAGCCAATACCAGTCCACTGCAGCTCACTAATGCCTAAGATAGCTATGTTTATGCATTCCATTTCATTTTTGCCAATTACCAATTTTCTTAGAGTCATACTTCCTAAATTCCACGTTCTGCTTATTAATGGATGTTTACAGCTGTTTCTGTTCATTTTGAGTTGTGTCCTATCAGCAAATGAAGGTCCTGAGGACTTTACTCCATTAACTTCATCATGGTCAACTCTACTTTGAGGAAGCAACTCTTCCCAGTCACATTTTGTGTGCCTTCCAACCCAAGGGGCTTATATTCTGACACTATTATCTGATAGTGTTTGACTGCCATTCATAAGGTTTTCAGTGACTAAATATTCCGTAATTTGTCTCACCTTCTTGTCAGTCTCTCTTTGTCTGGAAGCTCATCTGACACCTGTGCACAATGGTTGACCCTACTAATATTTAAAATACCAGCAGTATAACTTCCAGAATCAAAGCAACACCCAAGACACCACAGTACAACAAATTGACAGATGATTTTAATTCACCATTTTTGATTAATGAACCACTAGAAAGAAGCTCAACAAAGACACAGAAGAACAAAAGAACACTATCAACCCACTTGACTTCATGGACTATGCAGAAGACTCTACCAAACCACAGCACAATACATATTCTTTTCTTGTGCACATGAAATATTTTCCAAAATAGATTATATATGAGGTTACAAACTACTCTCAGTAAATTTAAAAACATTAAAATATCACAAAGAATCTTCTCACATCCTTAACCTATAAAATTTAAATCAATAATAGGAAGGTCAAGAAAAATAATCAAATGCATGTGTATTGAATAACATACCATTTAAAACTACTGTATAATAGAGGAAATAAAAAATGGAAAAAAATTTCTTTGACTTAAATACACTATAAAACATACCTGAAAACACACACACATCAGAAGACACACTAGATGACTGATGTTGTTCCTAGATGATGCCAAGTTGGTTCTGATTCATAGAGATACTATACACAACTGAACAAAACACCACCAGGTTTTGCATCTCCTTCACAATTGTTATACTTGAGCCTACTGCTTTTGTCACTGTCTATTAAGGAGCTCTGGTAGCGTAGTGGTTACGAATCGGGCTGCGAACCTTAAGGTCAGTGGTTCGAAACTACCAGCTGCTCTGCGGGAGAAAGATGAAGCTTTCTACCCCCGTAAGGATTTACACCCTCGGAAACCCTATACAGGGTCGCTATGGGTCGGAACCTACTCGACGGCACTTAACAACAACAACAATTAATCTTGTGGAGGGCCTTCCTCTTTTTTGCTGACCTTCCACTTTTTCAAACATGATGTCCTTCTATGCTGACTGGTCCTCTTTGACAATATGTCCAAAGTAGGAGAGATGAAGTTTTACCATCCTGGATTCTAAGAAACATTCTGGGTGTACTTCTTTCAAAACATATTTTATTGTATTTCTGATAGTCCTGGGTACCTTCAATATTCTTTGCCAAGAGCATAATTAAAATACATCAGTTCTTTTCCAGTCTTCATTACTCGTTGTCCAACCTTCACATGCATATGAGATTATTGAAAATATCATGGCTAGGTTCAGGTGCACCTTAGTCCTCAAACTAATATCTTTGATCTTGAATGCTAAAAAAGTCTTGGGCAGCAGATTTGCCTAAAATTGTTTGATTTCTTACCTGATATTTCTGTGAGTGTTGATAGTTGATCATAACAAAATGAAGTCTTTAGCAATTTCAATCTTTTCTCCATTTATCTTGATATTATTTATTAGTCCACTGGTGAGGATTTTTTTTCTTTTTAATTGAGATTCAACTCATACTAATGGCTGTGATCTTTGATCTTCATCAGTAAATATTTTAAGTCCTCAGTGGTTCAAGCCAGATACATATAAGGACATGGGATGAGGGATATCATTTCTGATGTCAGATGGATCTTGGCTGAAAGCAGAGAATGTCAAAAAGATATTTACTTGTACTTTATTGACTACTAGAAGGCTTTAAATTGTGTTGATCATGGCAAGGTATGGAAAACATTGCAAGAATATGTATTCTGGAACACTTAATGGTGCTCATGAGGAACCTCTACATAGACAAAGTTGTTCGAACATAACAAAGAAACGCTAAATGGTTTGAAATTAGCAAAGATGTGCACTAGGGTAGTATTCTTTCACCATACTTATTCAGTATATATGATGAACACATAATCTGATCAAATGGATTATATGAAGAAGAAAGGCATGAGGAACGGAAATAGATTTATTAGCAATACTTATTCAACCTGTATGCTGAGCAAATAATCCGAGAAGCTGGGTTATATGAAGAAAAATATGTCATCAGGATTGGAGGAAGATTCATTAACAACCTGTGATATGCAGATGATACAACCTTGCTTGCTGAAAGTGAAGAGGATTTAAAACATTTACTGATGAAGATCAAAGAGCACAGCCTTCAGTATGGATTGCATCTCAATGTAAAGAAAACAAAAATCCTCACCACTGGACCAATAAAGAACATACTTGTCAACAGAAAATAGATTGAAGTTGTCAAGGACTTCATTCATTTTGGATCACCTATCAACACTCATGGAGGCAACAGTCTAGAAATCAAACAACGTATTGCATTAGGCAAATCTGCTGCACAAGACCTTTTTAAAGCATTGAAGAGCAAAGATGGCAGCTTGAAGACTAAGGTGTGCCTGGCCCAAGTCATGGTATTTTCAATAACATCATATGCATGCCAAGCTGGACAGTAAAGAAGGAAGACCATAGAAGAATTGATGCGTTTGAGTTATGGTGTTGGAGGAGAATATTGAAAGTGCCATGGGCTGCCAAAAGAACCAATAAATACATTTTGGAAGAAGTTCAGCCAGAGTGCTCCTTGGAGGCCAGGATGGCCAAACTTAGTCTCTCATACTTCGAACATATTGTCAGGAGGGATCAGTTGCTAGAGAAGGATATCATGTTTGGTAAGGTGGAGGGTCAGAGAAAATGAAGCCCCCAGCGAGATGGATTGGCACAGTGGCTCACAGGTAGCAATGATTTTGAGGTTGTCCCAGGGACCTGGCAGTGTTTCCTTGTATTTTGCATAGGGTTGCTATGAGTTGGTACCTACTTGATGGCACCTAATAACAACAACATAATTGTAAGGCCTTCTATTTCTTTCTTCAGTTCTGTTAGCATTTATTTTTGTATTTTGAAGCTTTTATAATAGGAGTACAGACATTTATTATAGTTATGTTCTCTTGTTCAATTGACCTTTTCATCATTATATAATGGCCTTTTGTCTTTTATGCTGTTTTTTGCATTAAATTCTATTTTATCAGAAATTAATATTGCATTTCTGCTCTTGTTTCTCAATGATAGAGATGTCTCCTTTCTGCCTCATTTTAAGAGGCTCATCTTATCCTATGCAAATGGCAAAACTAACCAGTCCTCTCACTAGAGTTCTGTACACCTTATTTGCATTCTCCCACTCAACCAAGGTGCCATGTACCTTACTTAAATTATCATGAAGCTATCCAATTCCCTTGTTGTGACACAAGGTCCTCATGTTTATATAATCTTACATACCTAGTCTTATTAATGGTGTCCTGGTGTGGCACTGTGGGTTAATGCACCATACTGCAAAGCCATTCGAAATGCAAGTTGGTGGTTCAAGCTCAACAGCCACTCCTCGGAAACCCTGTATAGGGTTGTTATGGGTCGGATCTGATTTGATGGCACTTAACAATAACAACAACTTTAGGATAAGCATCGGACTACTAAGCATATGGTCAGAGGTCAAACCCACCAGCCACTCCTTGGAAACCCTATACAGGGTTGTTATGAGTTAGAACTAACTCGATGGCACTTCACAACAATACCTAATCACTAAGAGCCCTGTTGGCACAGTGAGTAAAGCATTTGACTGTCAACTGCAAATTCAGTGGTTCATACCCACTAGTTACTCCATGGGAGTAAGATGAAGCCATCTGCGCTCATAAAGATTTACAGTCTCAGAAACCCTACAGAATATGTCCTATAGAGTCACTATGAGTTGGAATCAACTTGAGAGCAGTAGATTTTGTTAGTTTGGTCTGGTTTTATGGTTTTGCCAATCATTTGGTTGGAGCTTCAAAAAACTATGACTAGAAAGGTCATATCAAGTAATTCAATACACTTTAAAGACTCTTCATGACCTGATCCCTGTTGCTTTCTTTAGTTTCATTTGTTACTTTCACTTCCTCTCTCCTTACAACAGAGTTTTACCTATCTGTTGTCAGTTTGCAGATCAGTCCAAGTCTTTCTCACCTTGTGGCCTTCACATACATTGCTTTCTCTTCTTGAAATAGTTTAGTTCCATTTCCTTTGCTTGTTTAGTTCTTACATATTTTTAAGTTCTTAATTAAATGTCATCCTTTCCAAGAGCTGAAATCCTTAGGTTATATTAGTACATTGCAATAAACTCCTAGAGTAAATGCCTACCATTGCATTCAACACATTTCCTTATCTAATTGTCTTTTACTCATTAAGCTAAATGTGGTTGACAGTATTGGATCCCCAGCACTAACTTCAGTTATATGATACCTAGAGTGTAAATAACTCCAGGACAAGGAATTTATATTAATGACCATTGTATCTGTTCAACCATTGCTGGACAATGAGGAAGGAAAACTGGAGAAGAAATGAGGTAATCAAATTGTGATCATTGAATTGTACAGTTGACAAAGAATGTTGAAAGTACCATGGACTGGCAAGAGAACAAACAAATCTGTCTTGGAAGAAGTACAACCTGAGAGCTCCTGAGAAGCAAGGATAGTGAGACTGTCTATCTCATACTTTGGACATGTTCTCAGGAGAGGCCAGTCCCTGAAAAATGATATCATGCTTGGTAAAATAGAGGTTCTGTGTAAAAGAAGAAGACCCCCAGCACTATGGATTAATGCAGTGGCTGCAACAATGATCTGAAACATAACAACTGTTAGTATAACACAGGGCTGGTGATATTTAGATCTGTTGTTCATATGATCATATGAGTCCTAGCCAACTCAACAGCACCTAACAACAGCAACATCATTGTATCTATTGCCCTGCCTTATACCACTGAGTCTAGAACAGAGTCTGATATCCAGTAACCTCTCCTTATAGTTTGTTGAATTGAATAAATGCAAACATCAGGGTATTTCTTTTTGACCACTAGAATATACCATCACATCAGAAAATGCCAATATGACTATGTATGTTGCAGATCCACAGAAAACAAACTGTCAACATATCCATCTTTGGTACAGATTAATTTTTTTTAACAAGAAGATTCTCGATTCAAATGTGGGTTAAACTACTAAGAGTCCTCAGACTCTTCTGGGGATGTTGAAACCAATCACTGGGGAGAGAAGAGAGTCCCCACTTATAAAAGAATAAAACCAAAACTCAGATTTGAAATCTGATCATAACCAAATTCATGCAGGTGAAGTGTTTAGAAAAGCTGTTTCCTCTTAAAGAGAAAAAGATGGAAAGGATTCATCATCAGAACTGAGCTCTCTAGGGCTCTTCTGCATAGGACATGATGCCCAAACCAGGCTTGTGATGTAATTAAATCCCTTTTACTAGAAAGTGTTCAAGCACCAAGGCATAGAACATTGAATATTCATCATAAGTGCCTAAATGGCTTTAATTGATCCTGTTACAGAACATTCAGTTTGTTCTCTATAAGATGTACCCTTGTAACAAGTGAGGCAGGCAGTGTGTGTGTATAAATGTGTGTGTCTCTTTACCTTTGATCTTCATGCTCCCACCAGTTCAATTCCTCAGATAAACTGCTAACAAAGAAACCCAAAATCAAGAGATACCATCAAGCCTTATACCCTATATGGCAGAATGGGTGGCGTCTCCTTTGTTTGGACTTAGTTTTAAATGAACGGCAGTGTTCTGAGGGATAACTGTTCAAAGGAAACTGACAGTTAAAGATGAAGGTCTGTTCCCAGCAGCTATCTCTGTTGAATGAGATAACATCACATGCACACTAGAAGTGCTGGGGGAAAGGGTGAGAGCCAGCCTCTAATAGAGGCCGACAAGCAAGCTACTCAGGAGCAGCAGATGAAGACAGAGGAACATCTGGAAAGAAAGAAGTTGGGATTGCTTACAATATGAGACATCATAAATTGATTGAATATTAATAAAAGTTCTATTTAATTACTCTACAAATGAACTGAGGGTCAGAAAAAGGAAGTGACTGGCCTTAGGTTAAACATACTCTACATGTGTTGAGACCAGACCTGCCAGTGTTGGAGCATCTGCTTTTTACTTTATCAAAACATGAAATGTTCTCTAACCCTTGGCTAACCCCACTCTCATATGACATGACGACTTCAAGACATTTACTGAAAATCTGTGGTTAGTATAGTGACTTGTACCTAATATGGCATACAGCCCAACATCAAACCTTTACTGTAAGGAAACTATCATCTCAAACCCAATATATAGTTATTTGAATACACCAAATCTTCAATACAGTATGAACAAAGGCTTAGATTTGTTATTGTTGTTCTTAGATGCCATCGAGTTGGTACCAACTCATAGTGACCCTATGTACAACAGAACCAAACACTGCCTGGTCCTGTGCCTTCCTCACAATTGTTGCTACACTTGAGCCCATTGCTGTTGCCACTGTGCCAATCCATCTCGCTGGAGGTCTTCCTCTCTTTTGCTGACCCTGCACTTGACCAAGCATGATGTCCTTCTCCAGTGACTGTTCCCTCCTGATAATATGTCGAAAGTATGAAAGAGGAAGGAGTCCTGGTGTAACGCGTGGGTTAATGTGCTGGACTGTAAAGTCATTTGAATCACAAGGTCAGAGGTTCGAGCTCACCAGCCACTTCTCAGAAACCCTGTACAGGATCACTATGGGTTGGAACTGACTCGACTGAACTTAACAACAACATGAAAGACAAAGTTTGGCCATCCTGGCTTCCAAGGAGCACTCTGGCTGTACTTCTTCCAACACAGATCTGTTTGTTTTTTGGAAGAAATATGAATTAAAAATGGTGTAGAAATATGAATTAAACAACTTGCCTTAATGTCACACAATCTGAATTGAACCCAGTACTAACTGATAACAAGTTATGTTACTATGTGGTCTTTTACCACCCTACATTGCTTTACTTTGAAAGACAGAAAAAATCTCTTCTGAATTGTCATGTTTTGTACATCTATAAAAATGTGTGTGTGTGTGTGTGTGTGTGTGTGTGTGTGTTTCATCCTGCCAGTGTTCTCTAATCCAAGCTGATTCATGGAGTTCTGGTGTGGCACTGCATGTTAATGTGCTGGACTGCAAGATCAGTTTGAACCTGAGGGTCAGAGGTTCAAGCTCACCTGCTACTCCTCCAAAAACCTATACAGAGTCGCTATGCAGTGGTGCCAACTTGATAGCACTTAACAACAACAAAACAAGTTCATAACTCAGTTTGGTTGAGACCAGGTATTGTGGGGACTGTATGCAGTTTTTCTCTGTTATGAATATGGCCTCTTCAGCAGAAAGGTTTGTTAGTGAGATTCCCCTTCAACTACCCTGAGAAGTGCTCTGACTTCACCCACAATTGCAGTGGTCAGAGCTCACAATATAATCAGCAAATTTGTTCATGTCTCAAAGGAGATAACTCTTTTGACAAACAAATGTAAATAATGGCAATGAGAATGTTGCTGTTAGGTGCCATCAGGTTGGTACCCACTCATAGTGACACTATATACAACAGAACAAAACACTACCTGGTACTGCTGCAACCTCACAATCATTGCTACATTTGAGTCCATCACTGCTACCACTGTGTCAATCCATCTCATTTGGGAACTTCCCCTTTTTCTCTGACCCTCCATTTTACCAAATACGATATGCTTCTCCAGGGAATGGTCTCAGCTGACAATATGTCCAAAGTATGAGAGACCAAATCGGGCCATCCTGGCTTCCAGGGAGCATTCTGGCTGTACTTCTTCCAACACAGATTGGTTTGTTCTTTTGGCAATCCATTATACTTTTAATATTTTCCTCCAACACCATAATTCAAGCACATGAATTATTCTTTGGTCTTCCTTATTCACTATCCAACTTTTGCATGCCTATGAGATTACCGAAAATACCACGGCTAGTATAATGTGCACCTTTGTCCTCAAACTGACGTCTTTGCTTATCAACACAATAAAGAGGTCTTTTACAGCAGATTTGCTTAATGCAATATGTTATTTGATTTCTTGACTGCTGCTTTCATGAGTGTTATATCATCAGAGTTGTATCACCTACATACCTCAGGTTGTTGATGACTCTTCCTCCAATCCTGATGTGACATTTTTCTTCTTATAATCCAGTTTCTCAAGGAGCTCTGGTAGCGTAGTGGTTACGAATCGGGCTGCGAACCTAAAGGTCAGCGGTTCGAAACTACCAGCTGCTCCACGGGAGAAAGATGAGGCTTTCTACTCCCGTAAGGATTTACACCCTCGGAAACCCTGTACAGGGTCACTATGGGTCGGAACCGACTCGACGGCACGTAACAACAACAACAATCCAGTTTCTCAGATTATATAGTCAGCATACAGATTGAATAAGTATGATAAAAGTATATAACCATGGCTCACACGTTTCCTAATTTTAAACCATTCAGTGTTCTCTCGTTGTATTAAAAAAACTGCCTCTTGGTCCACGTACAAGTTCCACATGAGCACAATTAAGTGTTCTGGAATATTCATTTTCTGCAATGATGTCCATAGCTTTTCCTGATCCACACAACCAAAAGCCTTTGTGTAGTCAATAAAGCACAGGTAAGTATATTTCTGGTATTCTCTACTTTTAGTCAAGATCCAGGTATTGTCAGCAATGATATTCCTTATTCTACATCCTCTTGTGAATCCAGCTTGAACCTTTGGAATTTCTGTCACTATATGGTTGCAGCCATTTTTCAATTACCTTTAGCCAAATTTTACTTGCATGTGATACTAATGATATCCGATGATTTCTGCATTCCTTTGGGACAACCCTCTTTAGAATAGGCACAAATATGGATCTCTTTCAGTCCGTTTGGTCAGGTAGTTGTCTTCCAAATATCCTGGCATAGAAGAGTGAAGGCTTCCCGTGCTGCATCATCCTACTGAAATACTTCAATTTGTATTCTACCATTTCTTGGTGACTCGTTCTTTGCCAATGCCTTCAATGTAATGTAGACTTCTCCTTTGGTATCACTGGCTCTTCCAATGGTTGAACATCGACCATCTCTATCTGGTACTATGACTATGTATTCCTTTCGTTTTGCCCATAGAAATATTTTTGAAATGTCTCTTGAGTTCCCTCAGTTTGAGGAATGCTGTGTGTGTTCTTCCCTTTTGGTTTCCTAACTCCAGGTCTTTACACATTGCATTATATTTGGCTTTGTCTTCTTGAGATGACTGTTGACATATTCTGTTCAGCTCTTTCTCCTTCTCATTTCTTCCATTTGCATCTTTACAGGGGAGCACAAGTTTCAGAATCTCTTCTGACATCCATTTTGGTATTTTCCTTTTTTTCCTTCTTATTCTTCTCAATGGCCTTTTGTTTCTTCCTGTATGATGTTAGTGTCTAAGGCATCAAATCTGTTCTTGATAAAAATCTATAAATTCAGGTGGGATATGTTCAGGGCCATATTTTGGCTCTTGTCTTAATTTTCTTCAGCTTCAGCCTGAACTTGAATATAAGTAGTTGATAGTCTGTTCCACAGTCTTCCCCTGGCCTTATTTTGGCTGATGATATGAAGCTTTTCCACCATCTTTTTCCACAGATGTAGTCAATTTGATTTCTGTGTCGTCTATTTCTTGAGGTCCATGTGTGTAGTCATCTTTTTTAAAGGTATTTTTTAAAGGTATTTGCATTGAAGACATCAATGGTCTTGCAAAATTCTATCATGCAGTCTCCAGCATAATTTTTATCACAATGACCATATGTTCCAACTGTTAATTCTTCCTCTTTGGTTCCAATCTTTGCAGTTCAATCACCTATAGCTATCAATACATCTTGATTACATATTTGATCAATTTAATACTGAAGAAGTAAGTAGGTAGAATTCTTTAATTACATCATCACTGACTTTAATGTTTGGTGTGTAAATTTGTATAAAATTGGTATTAACTAGTCTTCCTTATTGTTGCTGTTAAGTGCCACCGAGTCGGTTCCAACTTATAGTGACCCTGTATAGGGTTTCTGAAGAGCAACTGGTGAGTTTGAACTGCTAATCTTGTGGTTCAAACAGACCTTGCAGTCCAGCATATTAACACACAGTGCCACACTAGGACTCCAGTTTTCCTTGTAGGCATATGGATATTATACTATCACATACACTGTTGTGCTTTGAAATGAGTATGTTAGTAGTTGTAAAAATGCTCATTTCAATCACACAGATTATGATGTGATTTTGCCACTGATTAGCACTGTAGGTATTGTTGCAAGACAGTCTGCAAACAGTTTCAAAATGGGCAAATATTTCCCAGAGAATGCCATAAGCTGGACTTGTTCTTCCCATCTCCCTTATTCTTTCACCATAGTTTTTGCCTCCGTACCCACTTGTACCTACTGTATAACACAGTTGATATCAAAGTTATCTGTCTTAGAATTGTATCATGATCAGATTCCTTTATGGAGGCAAAAACTATGATGAAAGATTAATAAGTCTTTCCCTTGTGAAGACATTGGATACGTTTGAACCTTTCAGTTAGTAATCAGGTGCTTGCCTGTCATGCTACCAGAGTTCCTGCTTACATATCCAAACCAAACCAAGCCTGCTGCCATAAACTAGATTCTCAGACATAGTGATCCTGTATAGGATTTCTGAGGCTGTAAATCTTTATGGGAGACAAAAGTCTCATCTTTCACTTGAGGTACAGCTGGTACGTTTGAACTGCTAACCATAAAGTAAGCAGTCCAGTGCTTATACTATAGTACTACCGGGGGTCCTTGTTTTTATTTGGTTGCTATTATTATTGTTAAGTGCCATAAAGTTGTTTCCAACTCATAGCAACGCTGTATAAAATTTCCAATGAGCGTCTGGTGTGTTTGAACCATGTATCTTGTAGCATAGTGATTATGAATTGGGCTATGAACCGCAAGGTCAGCAGTTCAAATCTACCAGCTGTTCTGTGGGAGAAAGATGAGGCATTCTGCTCCTGTAAAGATTTATAGCCTCAGAAACCCTGTACAGGGTTGTTATGGGTCAGAACTGACTCCATGGCCACAGCCACCATCTTGTGCTTAGTTGAATGGCACTAATCTTAGAGAGCCATGTAAATGTCAAAAAATGTTACATGCTCTGTTCCTGTTTTAATATTACATTTCAAAATACCTAATGTACTAATTTTATGAATAAGCATAAAATAATTCATTTCCAAATAATTTATAATTTATAGTTATTGAAAAATTATTTAAATTTATTTAGATAACATAATCTCATCTCACATCTAAATGAAAAAGAAAATATAAATGAAGATCAGTGATTAAGGGCTACTAATAAAGCATATTCGGTAATCAATTTTTAAATCAATTATTGATGTCAAAATACATTTTCCCCACACATAGTATCATCCTCTGTGACATCAAGAACTCTGTATTATTCCTTCAAGACTTTTTCCATGCTGACAGATTTTTTAACCTATCAGAAAGTATCAGTAAAATCAGATAATACCCAGGACTCATGCTCATTTCTCAAATAGCTCTTTTTTTTTTTGATTGAAACATTGAAGAGTTGCCTTTGTCATCAAAACTTCATAATATAACCCACTTATTACAAGTACTAGAAATACAATTATACAGCAATGACTAACTGACCAATAGCAAGTATGAGATTCATCTTAATGTCATTGTGCTAGCCCATTGCCATTGAGTCAGTTCCAACACATGGGAAGCCCATGTGTTACATGGTAGAACCATTTTATAAGGTTTTCTTGACTATATTCTTTATGGAATGAATTTACTGGGTTTTCCTCCATGGAACTGCTGCATGGATTCAAACCACTACCCTTTTAGGTTAGCAGCCAATCACAGCCCAGGGACTTATCTGAATCAATTTTTACTCAACCAAGGAACCTTCTCAATGTGTTAGAATGTGAGGAGGTAAGAGGAGGATATCTTAGAATTCACAGCAATAATTATTGCCTGAAGATATGGGCTGAGTTCGACCATGTTCCATAGACTCCCATCAACCTAGAGATGCGAGAGAGAAGAGGTTGGTCAGAAGTATGGTGAGATCTGGGGACTCATCTGGGGACACAGCTTTGGAGGGCTAGAGCTGAGAGTGAAGCGTTCAGCTGATATGAAGTGAGGCGAGACTCACAAGAACACCCAAACTTGCAGATAGAACCCATTTGACATAGCTTCAAAAGCTTGATGATTAGAACTTGACTAGAGGAAGATTAAAAAAAAAAAAAAAATTGATGAAGGAAACAAGTGTAAATTGCTATAATTTGATTAACCTGACCAATACTTACAGATGTAGTAGCTCAAAATACCAGTTAAGAGGCAAGGAATCTTCACATCAAGGCTCAATCCTATCCTCTCTGTACATAGGGCTGATAAGGATGGGTGACTTAGACATTGGTTACCTAAAATGGGTTGGGGTTCAATAAAGGAACAAAGTGACTGGATTACAACTTTTCAAGAGGGAGTTTAGTTCAGAGTGTGTGGGGGATGTAGAATCCCCACTGAATAGTTTTCATCTGGAATAGATGGGTCTGGCAAAAGGAGATGGGGGATAAGATTCTTATGATTCAAAAGTGAGTAATTGCTATCATGATTAATTGCGATTGTCACAACTATAAAGCTAGAAGTTTTGTAATAAAAAGGGGGGAGTTGTTATTCTTACTACTTATTGAATGTACCATGGGCTGCCAAAAGAACAAACAGATCTGTGTTGGAAGAAGTACAGTCAGAGTGCTTCTTGGAGGCCAGGATGGCCAGACTTTGTCTCTCATACTTCGGACATAGTGTCAGGAGGGACCATTCACTGTAAAGGGATATCATGTTTGGTAAGGTGGAGGGTCAGAAGTAAGACCCTCCCAGCAAGATGGATTTGCAAAGTGGCAACATCAATGGACTCAAGCGTGGCAACAATTGTGAGGTTGGCCCAAGATCTGGCAGTGTTTTGTTCTGTTGTGCATAGGGTCACAATGAGTCAATACCAACTTGATGGCACCTAACAACAACAACAACAACAGTTAATCTTACATCCAGGAACAGAGGACCCTAAGACCATCAAGGGAGAAGAGCACAAGCAGATGTGGGATCCTATCCAGAGAAGCAGTTACACCAGAGATGGAGGCAGAGATGAGGACATGGAGAGATACAGCAGCTGAGGACTCCAGTCTAACGGGAAGAGAAAGGCTGTGTGCTGGCAACCAGAAGGCAGGCTTGTGCCCTTTGGTTGTTTAAATGATTATATATTCCTGAGTGTTTTTGTGTACATTAAAAAAAAAAGGCAGAGGCAATAGAAGCAAATACTGTTGAATGATGATGCATGGAGGAGATTGTAATCATCGCAATGAAAAGAAATACAGTAGGATAAGTGGAAAGTTAATGTTCTCCCATGTAAACTAACACTCAATTCACAATAAAAACTTAAAAAAGGATTTCCAAATTTTGATTCAAATAATAGCTATTAAAGTATCACCTCTATGTAAGGCAGAGGTGGGGAATACCCCACCTGCAAGCTGTATTTTGTTGTTGTTAAGTGCATGGAGTCAGTTCCAACTCATAGCAACCCTGTATAGTGTTTCCAAGGAGCAGCTGGTGGATTTCAACTGGCAATCTTGCCACATGACCCATGAAATCATTTGATCTGGCCCTGCCAAGGCAACTACAGTTCTAGTCATCACATTGTTGTTGTTGTTGTTAAGTGCCACCGAGTCGGTCCCGACCCATAGCGACCCTGTAAAAGGGTTTCCGAGGAGCAACTGGTGAGCTTGAACGACCGACCTTGAAGTTCAAATGGCTTTGCAGTCTGGCACATTAACCCACAGAGCCACACCAGGACTCCCCATTGTTGTTGTTGTTGTTGTTGTTAAGTGCTGTTAAGTCGATTCCGACCATAGCGACCCTGTACAGGGTTTCCGAGGCTGTAAATCTTTACAGGAGCAGAAACCCTCATCTTTCTCCCACGGAGCAGCTGGTAATTTCGAACTGCTGACCTTAAGGTTCGCAGCCCGATTCATAATCACTACGCTACCAGAGCTCCTTATTTGGGTGAATCAATTAAATGTTTGACCACAAATAGTAGATTAATTTTTAACTTGATAATTTTATAAGGCCTGTGAATGATGTTATAAATTTAGGCAGAAAAATGTTTCCCCACCCCTAGGGTATTAGATTCAAATTGTTTATATAATAAAGTCCAAATGCCATGGGCTGGGCACCTGTCAGCTGAAATCTGGTATGAGTTAACCTCATTGCTCTATTTCTGCCTCCTGCTGCAGTATTTGTTCTTACATGCAATATGATATAGCATTATCAAAGACCATAAAATATAGCCAAGCACATTAATCATTTGCTCCACTCAGGAATTCCCATAACAGTAAGTACTAATCGATATGAAATTTTGAATAATATTTTGTAAAATATGATGAAAAATACCAGATTTGGTTTATTATAAGGTCTTGGTATGGTGCTGTAGAATAGACAACGGTTTGAAACACAAGGTGGGTCATTTAAACTCACCAGCTGCTCCTCAGAAACCCTATACAGGGTCACTATGAATCTGAACTGACTTGATGTCACTTAAAAACAACAACAACAATAAAATCTATATTAGGTCTTAAAATACATTGGAAATTTTTAACCTCTTATATTGCTTTTAAATACATACAATATATGCATTAAAAACAGAAAAGTCACACTGCATTAATCGATATTCAAGCCTTTGTGTTCTAAACTCCATTAAAATCATATCCTCCAAGTACTTTATATAGGAATTAAAAATAATTATTGGCAGATTTTAGCAAACTGGGAGACGCAGGTTATTTATTGAAAATATTTTCACTTATTAAGCAAGATATACTTTTCTTCAATGAAAGTAAGTAAGAATAAATAATTGATTTTCTCAGACAGGAAATATAAACAGCATTATTTTTCCATCAACAGTATTCATATATTAAGTGTTTCTAATAAGGGGAACAATAACACCAGTTAGATATGTACGACTTAAAATAACCAAACATTTGAGATCAGAAGGTCAGCATTTTTTGAAGGGAAAAATTCAGAAGAGTTAAGAAAGAAGGAGGAATGGAAAGAGAAATGAGAAACACAGGGAAGAAATGGGATGAATGATGTTACATAGAGGGGACTGCAATCAATGAAACAAAACAAAATGTATCTGAATTGTCACACAGAAAACTGATGATCTGCTCTGTAAACAGTCATCCAATTCACAGTAAAAAGCTAAGTAAATTTTTAATGTTGTTGTTATGGAATCATAGCAACCCTGTACAGGGTTTCCGGGGCTGTCATTTTTTAAGGGAGTAGAAATCCTCATCTTTGTCCTGCACAACAGCTGGTAGTTGGTAGTTTCGAACTGCTGATCCTGAGGTTCTCAGCCTGATTCGTAACCACTATGCTACCAGAGCTCTTGAAAATAAATAAATAAATCATTACAGATCTAGAAATCAGGGGAAAGAGCTTTTGTCTGAACAGGAATAAAGATTTTCATATTAAGATAGGGATTCTCAAACAAGAGAAGCAAGAATCAACCAACATTTTAGCATTATGAACTAAACAGAGGCATCAGATTCAAAAAGAAAATAATGTCACATCTAAATAATGAAAATTAATGGAGAAAAAGAGAATAGCAATACTTAAATATTCCAGATTGATAAGAGAGAATAAAATAGTCATGTAAGAAAAAGTCATTTGAGATCTTGGACATGAAAAGTTTGATAAACAAAGATTACTAGGCTTGGATAACTGGTCGGGGACTCCTTAAGAAACATTTAGCAAACATGCAATGTGAGCCACGTTATTTCTAAAGAGAACAGTACAAAATGACTTGTACCAATTGTCATCAAGTCAAAGTTAACTCATGATGACTCCCTGTCTGTCAGAGTACAACCACTGGGTTTTCAATGGATGATTTCCTGGAAGTAAATCAGCAAGCCTTTCTTTTGAAGCAACTCAAACCACAAACCTTTCAGTTAACAATCCAGTGCACCAGCCACTTGCGCAACTAATGGATTGCTTCAAAAGAACTAAATATCTAAAATAATAGACAAAGTATTTTAAAATATAAAGGAAAACTTCAGAAGATCTAGTAACTTTCTAAAGCCATGTTAGATGAATATAGTAAAGATGCAATCATAGCAAGAGAAAAAATATTTTTTCCCAGAGTCTTAAGAATTAAAGAAACAAGGAAATGCCAAACAAAATGAAAGAATGAAGGGGAAAAAAGTTCAACTAACCTCAACATGGTCTGATTTCAGAGCCAAAATTAGAACAAGTCTAAAAGTTTGACAGAAAATTAACATTAACAAGTGATGAAGGTTCTCTTAAGAAAGGTCATCATTGTTAAAACTAATTGCTAAAAGACAAAGAAACATGATCTTTTAAAATTCTGAGAAAAATAATGAAGAATTATGC
>NW_006408649.1:5419282-5433474 GCF_000296735.1 Chrysochloris asiatica | reverse complement strand
GCATAGGGTCGCTATGAGTCGGTCCCGACTCGATGGCACCTGACAACAACAACAACAACATGAGTCAGAACCAACTGAACGGTACTTAACCAGCAAATATTTTGTGAATATCTATGGTGTATTTTTAAATACACTCTAACCTATTATTTGTGGACTACTTGTGACTTTGTCTAGTCGCTATAAATTTTGAACTACCAAACCAATATTCGAGCCACTTTATACTAATTTGAAGAAGTGCAGGATGTGTATGTATATATGTGTGCTTGTAGTCTTCTAATGTACATGTTCCAAGTTGAGTTTGAATAAGGCAATGCTTTTCCTTCTTGCTTCAGCTCTCACACATAAGCAGATATCCTTTTCTCAACCAATTATACAGTTGTTATGGAATCAGTTCTGACTCATGTCAACCTATGTGTACACACTAGAATTTTACCAAAGGGTTTTCCAGGATGTGACCTTTTTGAAGCAGATTGTTGGGTCTGTCTTCCACAAGGACTCTGAGTGGGTATGAACCACCAACCTTTTGATTTGTACTCTAACACTTAACTGTTGTGCTAACAAAGGACTCCTATAACACTGCAGTACTCCTCTTTGAACAGCTCATCTTTTCTGTAATGTGGAAAATTCCAGAAGAAACATTTTTTATCACTTTTTCCAACCACCACTAACACATTTTGTATCTATGAGTTAAATGTTGTGCGAGACAAAAAAACATTTCATGACAATACTCCCAATATGTTTCTACTGCTTACTCATAGACCAACGACCAAGCCATGAACAGATGCCGACTGAGTCTAGTTTAACACTAGAGATATCTTACTCTTTCTTGTAGGAGACAAAAAAGACATCCACTCATTCTTTTAACACTGATAGTCTTTTAGGAGTCAAACACTATACTAGTTTTGGAGACACATAGAAGAAAAGAATATATTGAGCTCACAAAGCCTGAAGTCCTGCTACTGTCACTTACTGGCAGAGCAAAACTCATGATATTTCTACATGGAATGTAGAATCAGCTTGCCAATTTCTACAAAAAATTTGATGAATTTTTAGTGGGACTGTGTAGCATCTATACACAATAATATTAAGTCTTACATTGTTGCTGTTGTTGTTATGTGCCGTGGAGTCGGTTCCGACTCATAGCGACCCTGTACAGGGTTTCTGAGGCTGTAAATCTTTACGGGAGCAGAAAGCCTCATCTTTCTCCCACGGAACAGCTGATAGTTTCGAACTGCTGACCTTGCGGTTCACAGCCCAATTTGTAACCAGTACATTACCAGGGCTCCTATCCCTCCATTTAGTTGTCTTCATTTAATTTCTCTTAGCAATGTTTTATAGTTTTCAGTGTACAAGGTTTGCACAACTGTTATCAGATTTACCCCTAACCCTTTTAAATGAAGTTCTTTTGTGACAGTGTAGGATAAACACTGAACTGCAAGGTCAGTTTGACCAACAAGGTCAGCAGGTCAAATTCACCAGTCACTCTTCGGAAACCCTATATAGGATGGCTATGAATTGAGACCAACTCGATGGCACTTAACGACAGCATTCAATATCTATAATGTATTTTAAATCTTCCAAACATTTTAAAGAATTCAAAATTGAGATTTTTAACTGAAAATGTCTTTACAGTCATAAATTGATAATATAGAAATTTACTTTTAGCATATTAGCGTTTCAGAAACAGAAAATTTTACATGGTTGATTTATTTCAGATGATTTCCTGAGGAGTAAAATCCTAAATGAACAAACAATACAGGAAAAATCATTGTAGATAAAAATAAATCTATTTTATCATACCCACAAAATATTTTGGTCTCATTCTTGCCTTTCCAATGATTGTCTTGTGCCCAGACATCTAAACATTTCGGAATTCTCTACAGAACCTAATAATAAGTGACAGAGTAGGCACCTCACGTACTTGTTGAATTGACTTTATTGAAACACAGACAGATATCCTTTCTCTACGTCCCAAATTAAAATGTCTATTGGCAAACAAACCATGATGTTACTAGGATTCAGTTTCTCATTTGTTAAAAAGGGATTAGTAACAACCAAGTTACTTGAAGCACTTACTGATGAAGACCAAAGAACACAGTCTTCAACATAGATTGTGCTTCAACATACAGAAAACAACAATGCTCACAACGGAACCAGATAAATAGAGAAAATATTGAAGATATCAAAGATTTCATTTCACTTTGATGCATAATGAATTTCTACAGAAACAACAATCAAACAATTTAATTCATTTAGGCAAATCTGTTGTAAAAAGATCTCTTAAAAATGTTAAAAAAAAAAAAAAACCAAAGATGTCACTTTGAGGACTAAGGTAAACCTGACTCAAGTTTTGTTATTTTCAATCACCTCATGTGTGTGCACAAACTGGGTAATGAATAAAGAATGTTGACAAGACTGATGCCTTTAAGTTATGTTATTGGAAAAAATATTAGCTATATTGCGAACTACCAAAAGAACAAACCAAAATGTCTTGGAAGAAATACAGCCAGAAAACTCCTTAGAAGCAAGGTTGGTGAGATGTGGATTAATGCGCTGGAATACAAAGTCAATTGAAACCACACGGAAGAGGTTTAAACTCACCAGGCACTCCTCAGAAACCCTATACAGGCTCACAATGGGCTGCAATCAACTCAATGGCACTTAACAACAACAACAACTTTGAACATGCTATGTATGAGGAGGGGCCAGTCCCTGGAGAAAGATATCAGCCTTGGTAAAGCAGAAGGTCAGTGAAAAAGAGAAAGATCCCCAGTGACATGGATTGACGCAGTGTCTGCATCAATGGCCTCAAACATAACAACAATCATGAGAATGGACCATACAGTTGTACACAGGGTAACTATGGGTCAGAACCAATTCCTTGGGACCTAATAACAACCACCATGTATTGTTTTTGTGAAGTTTAAGTAAGATGAAATATATCAGTTACAAGGTGCTTTCTTTAGGTGATAAGAAATGGAAATGTGTGGTGCTTCCTTTTAGATACTAGAGAATCTTCTTTTAATAAAACATCTCTGTGGAGGAGAAAAACTGCAATGCCAGGATAGTTTAGCTGTCTTCTCAAAGAAACTTAGGTACAATTAGTATTTGTTGTTGTTGTTGTTGTTAAGTGCCATCGAGTCGGGTCCGACCCATAGCGACCCTGTACAGGGTTTCCGAGGGTGTAAATCCTTACGGGAGTAGAAAGCCTCATAATGCTCTCTCATGTAAAGTCGACATGGCAGCAAATCGATTAATAGGTCTTTCTTTGCCTAAAATATGGATGTACTGCTAAATCTAGGTACTTTTCTATCAATTCAATACAGCTGTCTTAAAAAAAAAAAAAAAAATAGAAGAAGATGGTTTATTAAACCACAGGAGTTGGAGCAGAAAGGATACTGAGAAGTCATCCATCCATGGCACACTCTACCTATAGTTTTCTTGTAATGATTATTAAGACTTCTTGGTGTTCATCTCACATGATAATAAAATTATAAAACCATTCATCAAAATTTAATTCTTAATTATTAGTTTAATAATTTTTTTCAGCTGAAATCTCCCCTTTGGAATTTTCTGTTTAATAGCCTTATCTTGAATGAGTCATATCTTCTTTCTCATGGCCCCTGACACTTGAAAATGGAATTAAATTTCCCATTAATTTCCTTTCTTCAACTAAATGCTTTCTTTTCTACCAACATTACCTTCTAAGTAGTTTTCTGGCCTTATTAACATAGCGGTTCTCCTCTGAATAAACTCCTGTTTGTTATATTTACTTTTACACATTTATGCTTAGAACTGAGCAGGATGTACTTGATGGAAAAAATGAATATAGTAAGCAGCAGAGTTTATCATCTCCAGTGATTGTGTACCAGCCCAACTCTTAAACATCTGCTTTATTTCACAATCATGCCTGGGGACTGGTCAAGATCACTTTCAGATTAAGATTGGCTCCAAATCTCTCCTATGATGTAAAATACAAAGGAGTCATTACAGTTGATAGCCAGGTCTGTCCAAGTCTCTCTGTCCTTATCTGTCTGTCTATAGCTCTTTTAAATGTTACTTGCAAATGAATTACTGAATTTACTGGTGCCAACTCTCTGCATTACATACAAAATTGTTAAGTAAGAATTCCTAATCTATCCAAAACCTTGATGTCAACAATGATCATTGTTAATATCGTTAAGCCCCTGAATCATACTGTATCCAGTATAAATTAAGCTAGTAATATAATGCCATATGGGATCCGAAGATGCCAAGATTACTTTGCAGCTAAGTCAAGTTTAACACTACAATGCATGGGTACATGTTTTTCTTTTTTTATGTTTTATTGTGAATTGAGTGAAGGTTTGCAAAATAAATCATCCACTTTACATGTAACAAATCATACACTTTGTCTCAACTCAATGATTGCAATCCCTTCAAGATAACATCATTTATCCCACTTTCTACATGTGATTATTTGTTTCCATTCCTCCTTTCCCATGCCTTCTGAAATTTGCCCTTCAGTAAATGCTGCCCTTTTTATAATGAATGAATGACCATTCTATGATCTGGTATAGTTGTCACCACTATAGATAATGTATGCACCTACTGCGTTGGTGAAAATTGAGCTATGAGGATGAGTTCACTTCCAGATTCTAAGAGTCACCAAAGGTCATAGTCTCAGGATTGTACCAGTCTCTATCTGATTAGTAAGCTTGGTCTTTTTTATAATTTTGAGTTTTGTCCACATTTTCTGCTACTCTATCCAGGAGTTTCTAATGTGATCCTTTTCTGAGCAGTTGTTAGAGGTAGCTGGGTACCATTTAGTTCTCCTAGTATCAGGATCATGGAAATAGATGTTCACATGGTTCATTATTCACTGGACTAATTGTTTCCATGTATCTTCAATTTTTATCACTCTTCTTTCCTCTACTTGGAGAAACACCAATAGTTTTGCCTCAGAAGACCATTCGTGAGTTCATAAGATTCCAGTCAGCACTCACCAAAATAGGATGTAGACCATTGTCTTCATGTACTATGTTATACCAATTGGCAATGCTGTCCCCAAGACTATGTTCCTGAGCTCACATGCCCAGCAATTCATTCCCTCAAGGTCTAAGACGTATTCTTATTTGTTCTGTTTTAATTTTTGAATAAAGAAACCCTACTTGAACATATTGTTGTTGTTGTTGTTGTTAAGTGCCGTCGAGTCGGTTCCGACCCATAGCGACCCTGTACAGGGTTTCCGAGGGTGTAAATCTTTACGGGAGTAGAAAGCCTCATCTTTCTCCCGCGGAGCGGCTGGTAGTTTCGAACCGCTGACCTTAAGGTTCGCAGCCCGATTCGTAACCACTACGCTACCAGAGCGCCTTTACTTGAACATATATCAGTTGTTTTATTCCTGTGTAGTATTTACAACTATATTTTAGACTCAGCAAGAAAGCTAATTAGTCTGCTGCAAAGGCAAAATTTTTCAAAATTAAAATGAAATTTTAAACTTTCACTGTATATAGCAGATATTCCCTTCCTCAAGGTGAAATACCTACAACACTTTGCATCCAGTGAAATGTTCTGCTTACTTGGAGATGATGAGGTTAGTAAACTGTCCCATGTGCCTCATAACTGCACAGACATTTTCACATGATCATTAATGAAGCTGTTCAAAGACCACACATCACCTTAATGGGATAGAGAAGACAGAGGCACAGGGAAAGTATCTTTGTTTTAGCATATGGGAGTGTCAAAGAATTTGACTTCTTTTAAGGGAGAAAAGTCATCTTTATCCATTACACAGGACCATTTTCAGGGAAAACTTTCAAAAGCTTTAAAATGATTAATAAATAAATAAATAAGTAAATAACCTAACGCCGAACAAAGACCACTTGACTGCTATGACAGCTGACTTTGCTTCACCCTCAAGATGATCCTTCCCAGCCACGTCTTTGCTTTGACAGCTTGGAGGGTCAGAGTGATGAACAAACCAAATTGGTCTCTGGCTTCACCTTCTAACAGAAAAAGCCCCACCTTGGAACTTACTCTGAAGATTTCTCATCTTACTTAAACTAGGAAAGAATCCCTCCTACAGGCAAGAGCAACATGTTTGGCTAAGTTTCCCACAAAACCAATGTCTGCTTGCCTTAGAGGCTTTCCTTTCACTGGAATAGCTTAAGTACATGTCATCACTGACTCATATCTCATAAACATGATTTTTAAGAAAAAAAACTTGGTGTCAGCTGGGTTTTATTAAACAGTAAATTTAAAAGCACACACATTGAAAATATCCAACAGCTCAACATCCACAAACTCACTGGCTCTTGTCTTCCAGCATTTTTAATGGTTGATAACACTGAAGAAAACACTCACCTCAAACTCATGAACCACTCGCTTCACACATGGGGTAGGCTTCATGCTCATGAAATTCCTCATCATGCATACATGCATGTGCTCGTACTTGCATGCCACCACAGCAAAAGCAAAGATGAAGATTTATAGTGTGATTCCAAAGAAAATAAACTGCTATATTTATCCATGACAAATGAAATCCAAAGTCATGTTATGTCAAGCTAGAAATACACATTTTAAAAGGTGAAATTGTAACAAAAAAAAAAGAAAGAAAGAAAGAAAGAAAAGTTCTCTGGCTGAACTCACCAGGAAGAAGTAGGGAAAAACTAAAAAATAAAATAAAATACCATGCCTGGTAAATACCATGTTTCATTAAATGCATCATTCAGACTCTAGTGTGCATTCATCTATTAACTAGTATTACACACAAGTCTATTCTCATTCTTACTGATTCCCTGATTTTATGGAAAACTTCATGTTATATTATTAGATTATATTCTATCTACTAAATAGAAATCAAAATCCTGGTGTGGCACTGCAGCATAATGCAATAGCCCACAAAGTCGGTTTGAACCTCAAGGTCAGCGATGTAAACTCACCAACTGCTCCTTGGAAACCCTAGATAGGGTCGCTAGGAGTTGACCTTGTGGTTCCATCCTACCTTGTGGCCCAGTGCATTATCTTGCAGTGCTACAGCAGGATTCCAGTTACTAGACACATGTATTAACCATTTGCAACACTAAAGGACTGCATGTTCTGTAGTAGTGCTTGTGAAATCATTAAAGGGAAAAACTATGTAAGGTAGTAGTTAGGAGCCAAAGAATCATTTCCAACACATAGCAACCCTATGAACAATGTAAGATAACACTCCCTGGCCCTGCACTATCCTCACAATTATTGTTATGCTTCAGCCCATTGATGCTGCCACTGTGTCAATCTATCTCATTGGACGTCTTACTCTTTTTCACTGCCCTTCACTTTATGAAGTATGATATCCTTCTTCAGGGACCAATCCATACTGATAACATGTCCAAAGTTGGAGAAACAAAGTCTCCCCATCTGGCCTCTAAGGAGCATTCTGGTTGTACTTTGTCCAATACAGATTTTCTGGTTCTTCTGATAGTTCTTGGGACTTTTCCAGGACAAAAATTCAAATTCACTAATTCTTCTACAGTCTTTCCTATTCATTGCCCAAGTTTCAGATGCATATGAGGTTGCTGAAAATACCATGGTTTGGGTCAAAAACATTTTAGTCCTAAAATTGCTATCTTTGCACTTCAACACTTTTAAGAGGTCTTGTGCTTCAGATTTGCCTAATGCAGTATGTCATTTGATTTCTTGACTGCTTCTTCTATGAGTGTTGACTGTGGATCCAAGCAAAATGAAGTCTTTGACAACTTCAATCTTTTCTTCATTTACCATAATGTTATTTATTGAGCCAGTTCTTAGGATTTTTGTTTTCTTTACAATGAGGCACAATCCATACAGAAGTCTTTGATCTTCATCAGTGTTTCAAGTCCTCTTCGCTTTGAGCAAGAAAGTTGTATCATCTGCATATGGCAGATGAATCTGCCTCCAATCCTGATGCCAGATACTTCTACATATAATCCAGCGTCTCAGATTATTTGCTTATGAGTATGGTGAAAAAATACAAGCCAGGCTCACACATTTCTGATTTTAAACTATTCAGTATCCCTTGTTCTGTGTACAGGTCTCTCATGAGCACAATTAAGTGTTCTGGTCTACCTGTTCTTTGCAATGTTATCTGTATTTTATCATATCCATATAGTCAAAGGTCTTTGTATAGTCAATAAAGCACGAGTAAACATCTTTCTGATCTCCTTTGCTTTCAGCCAAGATCCATCTGATGCTGGCATTAATATCCCTTGTTTCAAGTCCTCTTCTGAATCTGATTTGAATTTCTGGCAGTTCTCTTTCAGTGCACTGCTACAACAATTTTGGAATGACTTCCAAAAAATATTTTATTTGCATGTGATATTAATAATATTTATGCAATGATTTTTGCATACCATTAACTCACCTTTCTTTGGAATCCCAAATTTACGGATCTCATCTAATCAGTTGGCCAGGTAGCTGTTCTCCAAATTTATTGGCATAAATGAATGAGTGTCTCTAGTGGTGCATCATTTTGTTGAAATATTTCAGTTAGCATTCTGTCCATTCCAGGAGCCTTTTTTCTCAGTAATGACTTAAGTGTAACTTGGACTTTATCCTTCAGTACTATCAGTTCTTGATCATATGGTATCTCTTCAGATGACTGAACAGTTTATTTTAGGCACAGTGACTGTATATTCCTTCCATCTTGTTTTGGTGCTTTCTGCATCATTCAATATTATGACCATAGAATACTTCAATATTGAACATCGAGGCTTGATTTTTTTTTCTTGAGTTCTTTTAACTTGAGAAATGCTGAGTGTGTTCTTTTCTTTTGGTTCTCTAACTGCAATTCTTTGCACATTTCATTAACATACTTGACTTTGTCTTCTTGAGCTGCCCTTTGAAATTTTCTGCTCAGCTCTTTTACTTCCTTATTTCTTCCACTTGTTTCAGCATCTCTTCTAGATATAAAGTTTCAGAGTCTCTTCTGTTATCCATTTTGGATTTTTTCTTCCTTTTCTGTCTATTTCATGACCTTTTGCTTTCTTCATATATGATGTTCTTAAATTAATATCATATCACAACTCTTCTGGTCTTCTGTTGTTAGTGTCCAATGCATCAAATCTGTTTTTGATATGGTTTATAAATTCAGATGGGATATTTTCAAGATCATATTTTGGCTTTTGTGGACTTGTTTTACATTTTTCAGCTTCAGTCTGAACTTTCATCTGAGCAATTTATGATCTGTTCCACAGTCTGCCTCTAGCCTTGCTTTGGATGATGATATTGAGCTTTTCTACTGTCTAGTACCACAGATGTAAGGAGCTCTGGTAGCGTAGTGGTTACGACTCGGGCTGTGAACCGCAAGGTCAGCGGTTTGAAACTACCAGCTGCTCCGCGGGAGAAAGATGAGGCTTTCTACTCCCGTAAAGATTTACACCCTCGGAAACCCTGTACAGGGTCGATATGGGTCGGTTCCGACTCCACGGCACATAACAACAACAACAACAACAGTACCACAGATGTAGTCAATTTGATTTCTGTGTATTCCATCTGGTGAGGTTCATGTGAATAGTCATCTTTCATATTGTTTAAAAAATGCATTTGCAATGAAGAAGTAATTGATCTTGTAAAATTTTAGATGCTTAGCATAACCAAAATAAGTGAGCAAAAGAATACATTTCTGATACTGGCAGACATGTGCACACATTCCCACACCAATAGACTGGATTTCGACTTCAATGACAATAAATGATCAAGGACTCATAAAAAGATATTTGATTCAGTGCTTTGATGGTACATTATATTAATTAGAGTACAGTGCATGTTGTAACACACATATGCAAAATAATTATGAAGGTAACAATGGAATAGACATTTATTTTTTACTCATGTTAATTCCAAAATTCCATTGCTTGACTTCAAGTTTTTATTCTAGGACCCAGTTTTCAGTCTTCTTCAATGCTGTACCTCTGCCATTTTGAATACAGCCCTTGAAAACTAATTAGTAGAATAATCTGTATCTAGCTAGGAAAATAATAATAATAAAAGCATATGGAATTAAACATAGTTGTAAACCAAGATGGAAGTAGCACTTACCCTTCCAAGTATATTCCTTTACCAAAACTCAGTCTTTGCTTGGCTACTTGACTATACATAACTTCAAAGAAAGTTGAAAATATAATCTTTCTGTATGCTCAGTAAGAAGATGAAATGGATTTCATACAGCTAGCCAGTCTCTGTCATCCAAAAGAAAAGAAAAGATCTCAAGTTTTGTTAGCACGCCTCTTCTAGTCATAAGGTGTAAAAAGTGCTACAATATATCTGCATTCATTAAGAAATTGGAATTCAGAATGTCTTGTGATTGCAGCAACTGACCTTGCTGTTCTCTACCAGGAAGTCCCACTTTCAAAGAGCATCAAAACTGGTATTTCATCTTAGTCTACCAAGGACCAGCATTTTAGTATTCTGAGTAATAATTGCTATGGTCTTATGTTCAGTATAAGAGTCCTGGCATGGCACTGTGAGATAAAGCACTGGAACAAAAGGCTGGTTTGAACCACAAGGTTGGAGGTTAAAACTCACCAGCTACTCCTTGGAAACCATATTTAGGGTCACTATGAGTCGGAACCGACTCAACAGCACTTAACAACACAACACAGCAACAATGCTTAATATAGAATTCCCTGGTTATCATAAACAGATAAGTGATCAACTACTAACTGAAATGAGCCATTCAAATCTATCCACAGGTACCATGGAAGATAGTCCTGAAATCTGTTTCTGAAGGGTCTTGAAGACCCTATGGAGCAGCTCTATACTGTGAAAATGGGGATACCGTGACTTGGAATTGACTTGATGGAAACTAAATTTGCTTTTATTTCTTATATCCTCAGCATGGGTTTTAGAGATCAATTTTATCAGTTACCACATAAGGAAATATCTTTCCATGATTTTTTACATAAAAATCTTTGTGACTTCAATTATGTCGAAATTCACTTATTTACTTTGCTAGTTTATTGAAAAAGCTAAGTTGAATTACCCTATAAAATATGTAAAATCTAGTAAGAAAATAATAGACTCAGAACTTTGAAAATAAATAGGTTGCTGTTGTTAGTCACCATCGGGACGGTACCAACTTATAGTGACTCTATGCACAGTAAAATGAAGCACTTCCCAGTCTTGCAATCACTGCTACGTTTGAGCCCATTGCTGCTGCCACTATGCCAAGCCATCTAGTTGGGGGTCTTCCTCTTTTCCTCCAATTCTCCACTTTGCTAAACATGATATCCTTCTCCAGGGACTGGTCCCTCCTGACATTATGTCAGAAGTGTGAGAGATGAATTCTGGCTGTCCTGGCTTCCAAGGAGAATTCGGGCTGTACATTTCCAATACAGACTGCTTTGTTCTTTTGGCAGTCTACGGTGTTTTCAATATTCCCTTCAGCACCATAACTCAAATGCATCATTTCTTCTAAGGTGTTTCTTATTCACTAACCAACTTTTCCAAGCATATGAGGTTATTGACAATACCATAGCTTCGGTCAAGCACACTTTAGTCCTCAAATTGACGTCTTTGTTCTTGACAGCTTTAAAGAGGTCTTGTGCAACAGATTTGTGAAATGCAACTATCAACTTCATTAACAATTAACTCCTTAATGATCTGTAATATGCATGTGATACTACTTAGCTTTCTTAAAGTAAAGAGGACTTAAAATACTTACTGAGGATGATCAAAGATCACAGCATTCAGTGTGAGTTGAACTTCACTGTAAAGAAAACAAAAATCCACAACACCGAACCAGTAAAAAAACAGCTATAAAAATGGAGAAAAGATTGAAGTTGTTGAAGACTTAATTTTGCTCAGGTCAACCATCAACACTCATGGAAGCAGCTTTCAAGAAATATAAGAAAGAAAAGAAATATAACTGACAGTAAAGTTAAATTAAACTATGGGTAATATTAAGGACCTCTGGTAGCGTAGTGGTTACGAATCAGGATGCAAACCTCAGGGTCAGCAGTTCAAAACTACCAGCTGTTCTGCAGGAGAAAGATGAGGCATTCTGCTCCTGTAAAGATTTACAGCCTGTATAGGGTCGCTATGAGTCGGAACCGGCTCCACGGCACATAACAACAACAACAACAATGGGTAATATTGACAGTGCCATGGGCTGCCAAAAGAACCAATAGATCTGTTTTGGAAGAAGTGCAGCCAGAGTGCTCCCTGGAGGCCAAGACGGCCAGGCTTTGTCTCTCATACATCGGACATAGTGTCAGGGGGGACCAGTCACTGGAGAAGAATATGATGTTTGGGAATGTGGAGGGTCAGAGCAAAAGAAGAAGATCCCCAACGAGATGGACTGGCCAAGTGGCAGCATCGATGGACTCAAGTGTGGCAACAGTAGTGAGGTTGGCACAGGATAGGGCAGTGTTTTGTTCTGCTGTGCATAAGGTCACTATGAGTCCGTACCAACTCGATGTCACTTAACAAAACAACAACAATAATGGGTGATGTTGGAGTCCAGGTATAGTGCTGTAGGATAAGGACTGGACTGCTTATCACAAGGCTGGTGATTTCAACTCACTAGCTGCTCCTCAGGAAACCTATTCAGGGTGTCTGTGAATTGGAACTGACTATGCAGCAACATGAGTAGGTTTATTGCACTAAATATATGCAAGTGTGTCTTTTAAGGAGAGAAATATAAAATTTTGAATTATACACGAGTTCATCTAATGGAGGCCAGAGTGAAGAAGGAGACTGCAAACATTTTGCCCATAATTGTTTTTCATGCTGGTCAAATATGCCCTTTCTTGTTGGGAACTTTCAAATTTCTCCAAATCCATTAATACTGATAACTGTAGGAAATGTTTTGAAGAGAATATTCAATATGAGTAATGAAATAAAGTGCTACATTTTTTAAAAAGGAAAAGATGGTAATTACAGCAAAATACAAAACGCACTGCTAACTGATAGCTAACCTGCGTAGTGTTTCCAAGGCTGTAAATCATTAGGGAAGAAGAAAGCTTCTTCATTCTCCCATAGAGTAGCTAGCAGTCCTGTATTTATTCCACAGTACCACCAGCAAGAAGAGATAAAAAGGGATAGCGAGGAAAAGAGAAGATAAACTGGTGTTTCTAACTCATGGATGGAGAAGAAACAGGGCATACAATGCAATTTTATTTTTGTAAGTAGGGATGTCAGACTCCCAGCGATTATACTCGTGAAGAATGGAAAGAGAAGGAGACAGAGAAAAGACAAAGTGCACAAAACTCCATAAAAGGGAGTCCAGTATTGGTGTGTTTGACTACATGGATATAAATAGAAGATCATAGTATCCAGAATGTTTGTGGAATCTTTTAAGATAACCATGAGTATCCTGTTAAAAATACTGCACTTACTCTTCAAATTATATTAAAATATGAGAAAGTAAAACATTAGCTAAGACTATATAACTCTATGCAGAAATGAGAAACAGTATTGTATATGTTTACATAAGCAGTTTTAGCATTAAATGGAGATCAAACTAAAATAACAACAAAAAAGAAAAAAAAACAAAACAGAATATACTTCAACAATGTGTGGTATATACGCTGAATAAAATAAAAATAATATGAAGCTACTAAAATGAACATTGTGAAAACACCATAACAAGAAAAGTAAAATTGTGTATCATATGATAGTAATGTGAAAAGCAAGGGCCAATATTGTATATATACGTATATATATGTTGTTGTTAGGTGCCATCGAGTCGGTACCAACCCAGAGGGACCTTATGCAGAGCAGAATGAAACACTGCCTGATCCTGGACCAACCTCACTACTGTTGCCACGCTTGAGACCATCGATGCTGCCACTGGACCAATCCATCTTGTTGGGGGTCTTCGTCTTTTTCTCTGACCCTCCACCTTCCTAAACATAATATTCTTCTCCAGTGACTGGCCCCTCCTGACTATATGTCCAAAGCATGAGAGATAAAGTTTGGACATCCTGGCCTCCAAGGAGCACTCTGGCTGTACTTCTTCCAAAATGGATCTGTTGGTTCTTTCAGCAGCCCATGGCACTTTCAATATTCTCCTCCAACACCAAAACTCAAAGGCATCAATTCTTCTACAGTCTTCCTTATTTATTCACTGTCCAGCTTTCACATGCATATGTTGTTGTTGTTATGTGCCATGGAGTCGGTTCCGACTCATAGCAACGCTGTACAGGGCTTCCAAGACTGTAAATCTTTACGGGAGCAGAAAGCCTCAT
>NW_006408649.1:5400433-5418137 GCF_000296735.1 Chrysochloris asiatica | reverse complement strand
GCTATGGGTCGGAACCGACTCAATGGCACTTAACAATAACAACAACAAATCTTTATGGGAGCAGAAAGCCTTACCTTTCTCCCATGGAGCCACGGGTAGATGGAACTGCTGACATTGCAGTTTGCTATCAAACGCACAACTCACTCAGCTCCCAGGGCACCCTAGAAGTGTTAAAAGGATCCAGTTCTGAAATATTAATTTGGATAAGAACTGAGAGCTGCTGTGACTGGGACTGTCTGGACAGAGAAATGTTCTGAGCCAACACTCTTTGTATCACAGCTGGTGCCTGGCCCAGGTCACAGAGATGTATAATTGTCACTGCTGGACTGGGAACATCCATAAGTGTCCCCATGTTTTTCCTCAGCTTAGTAACAAAAGTATTCTCTGGGCCCCTATTTCCTCTCCTGACAAGGTTGTTGGTGATGATTGAGTGTGGTGGAGTATCTTGTAACTACTATAAAATACTCTACAGACAGGAGCTGCTGCAGCTGCTTGCATACAAATTGTAAGCTGCCATTAAAGTGTCACCTAAAAATATAGAAAAAAAAAAATCATAGAACAAAGAATAAAATGAAGTGTTTCTACCTTGCCACATTCTCATTCTCACTTTCTTTCTTCTCATCCTCCACTTCTTCCTTCTCTTCTTCCTTCTCTTCCTCACCCTCCTTTGTTTTCTCCATTTTCCTCTTTCTTTCCAGTTTCTTTCCTCTCTTTCTTACATCCATATGCACATGTATACACACACCTGTACCTCTTCTAGTCTAGATACACCCAACTCTGCAATTATTGAACAATTCTTGATAGCACTTTTTTTTTTAAAGCTTTTATTGTGAATTGAATGAAAGTTTACAGAGCTGATCATCACTTTTGCATTCAACAAATCATATACTTTGTTTCATTACAATGATTATAATCTCCTCCATGTACCATCAGTTCACTGTTTTTCTCTCTACTTATTTTAGTATTTTATTTTTTACTTTTTTCAAACACTCAGGCATATATAATAATTTATACCACCAAAGGGCACATCCTGGCTGCCAACTCTCAGTCCCTCTCTTTCCATTAATCCAGAGTCCTCAGCTGCTCCCTCTCTCCATGTCTGTATCTCTGCCTCCATCTCTGGTGTCACTGCTTCTCTGGATAAGGTCTCACACTCTACTTGTGCTCCCCAGGGTCGTTTCTGGACTGTAAGATTAACTACTCCCCCGTCTTTGCTACAAAACCTCCACCTCTTCAACTGTGACAGTTGTATTCAGTCACGATAACAATTACTCACTATTGAATCATAAGAATCTTATCCCCATCTCTTTTAACCAGACCCATCTAGGACAAGATGAAAACTATTCAGTGGAGACTCTATCTTCTTCCACACCCTCTTAAACTAAACTCCCTCTTGAAACCTTGTAAACCAGTCACTTCCTGCCTTTATCACCTCCTCATTTTAGGTTGCCAATGTCCAAGTTGCCTGTTCCTATCTACGCTGTATACAGATGGGATAGCATTGATACTTGATGTAAAGACACTTTACTTCTATGTGGGTACCTTGAGCTACTACCTTCATGAGTATAGGTCAAGTTCATCATATCATCAAATTGTAGCAATTTACCTTAATCAAATTTTGTTTGGTGTTTTTGTTTTGTTTTGTTTTGTTATTTTTCTCTAGTTGAATTTTGTCTCTCATACTTTGGACATATTGTCAGGAGGGAGCAGTCGCTGGAGAAGGATATCATGTTTGGCAAGGTGGAGGGTCAGAGGAAAAGAGGAAGACCCCCAACGACATGTATTGGCCAAGTGGCAGCATCGATGGACTCAAGTGTGGCAACAGTAGTGAGGTTGGCCCAGGATCGGGCAGTGTTTCGTTCAGCTGTGCATAAGGTCGCTATTGGTCGGTACCGACTCGGTGGTACCTAACAACAACAACAGCAACAAGTTGAATTCTGATTATCAAGCTGTCAAGGCTAGATCAAATGGTTACCATCTGAAAGTTTGGGTTTTCCTGTGCTTCTCCCCTCACTTCATATCAGTTAGATGCTTCAGTCTCGGCTCTAGCCCTCTATATTGTTGTTGTGAAGTACTGTCAAGTCAGTTCCGACTCATAGCGACCCTGTATAGGGTTTTCGAGGAGCAGCTAGTGAGCTTGAACCATCCTTAGCTATGTCCTTATCCCATGTCTCACCATACTTTGGACCAATCATCCCTTCCTCTTCTCTCTCTCATCTTCAGGTTAACAGGGGTCTATGGAACATGGTTGAACTCAGCCCACATTTTATTGCTGCCTTACCCCTCTTCCACTCACCAGTAGACCAGTGTAGTAGGCAGCAAGCTTACATGCCTGCTCATGTTTTCCCTTTGAGTTTTGGTCTTAGGGGGTGTTTGTCCTGAAGAAAGTTAATTGCTTGTCTTAATGGCTAACAACTTGCTTATTCTTGTAGTAGCCAATCTTACTGCCATTTTGTTTTGGGGTTTTCCTGGTGATCTTTCTCTGAAGACATATCTTTGGTCATTCTAGCTGTTCCAGGCTGGTCGGGGTGTCCATTCTAGTGGGAGTGTCCCACCTCAGAAGGTCTGGATGGGGCTCAGGATTTCACCTAAGTTCTGCAAGGTTCTGCAAGAGGCTTATTTTACTGGGCAAGTTGTAGAACCTCTTTTAGGTATTCCAATCAGTTATAGACTGAAAATGGGCTTACAAGCTTTCTGTAATCATGTTTCCCGACATTCCTTTCTTTCCCACTCATGTGTCTATTTTACAATAGTAGGCAAGGGAAACCAATATTCATAAGATACTTAAGCATCTAAGCATCTTAGTATTATTTCCGCTCTTCATACTATGCCTCGATCCCTGTATTGCAGACCCTGGTTGTTCCAAGTTTCAGCATGCATCACTATTTACCTCTGTCCCATTTAGCCCATGCAAACTGGTCTCAGTGTTCCCATATCTACCTTGTTCTTCCACTCCCTCCTTCTTCTTGTGTATTTCCCTCCCCAACACCCAAACTATGATGCGTCTGCCCCCTACCCTGTGCTCTACCGTCGCCTCTCTCTGCCTCCTTGAAGCCCCCCCCCCCCAACTCCCACCAGTAACCAACAAAGAACTTTTTTTCCCTTTTAGTATGGGTATCTTTTCTTAAGCTTTTACAATAATGGTCTTATGCAATATTTGTCCTTTTGTGACTGACTAATTTCACTCAGCACAATGTCCTCAAGGTTCATCCATGTTATGTGGTGGCTTACAACTTACTTATTATTTTTCCAGGTAGCATAATATTCCATTTTGTATATGTATCATGGTTGGTTTACCCATTCTTCCATTGATGGACACTTAGGCTGTCTCCTTCTCTTTGCTATTGTGAATAATGTTGCTATGAATATGGATGTGCATATATCTACTAGTGTTATGGCTTGTATTACTTGTTGATGTATACCAAGTAGAGGAATTGCTGGCTCATATGGTATTTCTATTTCCAACATTCTGAGGAAGTACCATACTGTTTTCCAGAGTAGTTGGACCATTTTGCATTTGCACCAGCAATGTAGGAGGGGCCCAGACTCTCCACATCCTTGCCGGCATTTATTGTGCTCTGCATTTTTGAACTTCACTATCATTGCTGGTGTGCGGTATCTCATTGTTGTTTGATTTGAATCTCTTTCTGATAGCTAAAGATCATGAACATTTCTTCATATGTTTGTTGGCTGACCGAATGTCTTTCTTGGTGAAGTTTCTTGCTAGCTCTTGCTTCCACTTTTATTTCTTCTGCTGGTCTAACTTAGTTTTCATGGCAACTCAATTCTATTGAAATACCCCTTCTACTTCATATTTTTGATAGCCACCTAGATTGGTTGCTTATGATTGTTGCTGTGTATAGGACATAATTTTTTTCAACTTTTTATTGTGATTTGAGTGAAGGTTTACAGAGCAGATCATCAGTTTTACATTCAACAAATCATATTTTATTTCATTGCATGGTTGCAATCCCCTCCATGGACCAACAGTTAGTAGTATTTACCTCTATTAATTTTATCAATTGTATTCCTCCCTGTGTCTCCTGCTACCTTCATCTTTCCTCTGCTAACCTCCCTTTTGTACTTTTCCTGCCCTGTCACCCCTGTTAACATGTATCTACCCTATAGCCCATGAATAATTTTCCTTGCACCCCATGAAACCATTATAGATTGTTTCTTTTCTCAACGAAACCTTTTCTTATTTTTTTTTTTACAACATTTACATCATACAATATTTGTCCTTTTGTAAGTGATTAATTTTACTTATATAATGTCCTCCAATTTCAACCATGCTGTGAGGTGTTTGACAGATTAATCATTATTCTTCAAGGTTTTGTAGTATTCCATGTTGTGTATGTACCAAAGTTTGTGGAGCCATTCTTCTGTTAAAGGATATTTAGGCTTTCTCCTTTTTTGATATTTCTCTTGTAGACAGCATGTTGAAGATTTTTGTTTTCTTATCCTTTTTAATCTCCATCTCTCTCTCTCTTTTCTCCCTCATTCTGCAACTGAGCACAGTTATGAAAGGTTTTAATCTAGCCACTTCCTGCCTTTGTAGCCCTCTTCCCATTTTTGACAGCCAATGTCTAAAAATCTCATCCCTATCAACCCAGTACACTAAAGAAGCAAGGTTGTTTCTTGATATGAAGAATTCTTCCATTCTAGTTGGAATTCCAGTCACTGCATTCATAGGCAAAAGTTTAGTCCATTTCAAAGTGTAGTAATTTGCTCTTGTTCTCAGAATCAAACATCTTTATCTTCCTTGGTTCAAGTTCTGATCAATTAGAAATCCAAGCTAGGACAAATGGGTACTAGCTACAAGTTTGGGAGTTCATGCACAACTTTCTGAATTTCAGACCAGCTGTCTGCCTCAGTCTGACCCCCAACCCCCAATGGCTACATCAGTGCCCATGGGCTCAGGAGTTCACACATCTTCCTAAACTTCAGACCAGCCAACCCTTCCTCTTCTGTCTCTCACATCTCAAAGTCAATGGGTGCCAGTAGAACATGGCCACACTCAGCCTATGTGTTCATTGCTGCATTTCCTCCACTTCCACTCACAAGTAGACACAGGTTGTCACCAACAAGCATATTATACTTCTCAGGGGTTCCCTTTGAGTTTCAGTCCTAGAAGAACATTTTCCCTGATGTCCTAGCTTTTCTTTCCATGACTCCTCGAAAGTAAACAGCTTGCTTGATATACAAACAGTCTGCTTTTTTTCTGTAGGCTTTTCTTTCAGTAAGAATCATCTGTTCTCCCAGCAGTTCTGGGTTAGTCTGAATGGACATATTAATATTACATTGTGGTAAGATTCATTTTCTGTGATTTGGGTATTCCCATATAGCCAGTGAGACTGGTTAAGGAAATCCTTGCAATAAGATACCAACATGGGTGTGAAATATGTGAAGCACACTCAAGGTTTCAAAGCATTTTATGAATACGTCCTTTCAACACCACAAAAACAACTCAACTAGTAAAATAGAACAGATCATATGTATGTAGTCAGACTTTCACAAATGAGAAAAGATCAATTTCTAATAAAGGGCAGGACTGGGAATAGAATACAGGATTGTCTAAGCCCCAATTATCAATTAACAAGACAACAGTGTCTACTAAAACACTGACTGTTGCTTTAGAGCAGGATATCTGAAGGTATTTTGCCTGCAAAGGACCCCAGCCAGGCAGAGCTTAGTTCTGTTTTTAGATACCAGTTTTGTCTTGAGTACCGCATGCATCTCTGACCACCAAACTGCCAAAGAAAGAAGCAGAGTATATTTTTAAGTAGGTTTTAGGCCACTCATACAAGCTAGTGCAGGAAGAACAGAAACTCCCTTTTTGGAACTTTTCTGGCAACTCCCTTTAATGACTGCCTAGGTCACTTGTTTGTGACATCAACCTGAGAGCCCAGGGACCACCTGTAAGCTTCCCTATTTGCATTAAGTCCTTCCCTGCTTCTTTAGGACCAACATACATATGTGACCCATTGCAGTCATAAGTCATGGGTCTTATAAAAGGTCACCAAGTGGAGGTAGAACTTTAGATTTTGTTATGGCATTATATCAATGACTTCCTTCATCAGGCTAATCTATATTAATTTTTCCTTGTTTTTATTCATGTTCAAGAGTTAATAAAGTGTCTCTTGTTGTTGTTATGAGTCTTCAAGTCATTTCTGACTCAGTGAAACTGTATAGGGTTTCTGATGCTTTTAAATCTTTGCAGGAACAAAAAGCCTCATCTTTCTCCCACAGAACAACTGGCAGGCTCAAACCACAGACCTTGTGGTTCGAAGTCCGGTGCTTATCATACAGGGCTATGCACTCCCCAAAGTGTCTCTATAGCATTTATATACTTGAGGATATGCTCTTTTCTCCCCTATAACACTTATGGCTCTTTTCTCCCCAAAACACTTATGGTCCATAACACATATTATGGTTTTGAAAGACAGGTAAGCTTTTCCAGAACAGTTGTTGTTGTTGTTGTTATGTGCTGTGGCGTTAGTTCCGACTTATAGCGACCCTGCACAGGGTTAACAAGGCTGTAAATCTTTACAGGAGTAGAAAGCCTCATCTTTCTCCCGCGGAACAGCTGGTAGTTTCGAACTGCTGACCTTGCGGTTCGCAGCCCAATTCGTAACCACTATCCTACCAGAGCTCCAGAACAGTAGTGGTTCTCAATTTGTAGTATGTGTTATAATCACCTGAAGAGCCCATGAAATTAGATTGCTGGGCCCTACTCCAAAATTTACTAAGAGTTTCTGATTTCGCAGATTTATTGTTATTTTTAGCCACCACTGAGTTGGCTCCAGACTCATGGCAACTCCAGTCACAATAAAATGGTATGTTACCCAATCCTGCACCATCCTCATGACTAGGTTACAAATTGAATTGAAGTGATCCATAGGGTTTTCATTGGCTGATTTTCAGAACTATCTCAACAGGTCTTTCTTCCTAGTTAGTCTTAGTCTGAAAGCTCTGTTGAAACCTATTCAGCATCATAGTAAACATACAAGCCTCCACTTACAGGCACATGGTATCTTTGCATGAGGTGTGGTGACTAAGAATCAAACCTGGGTCTTCTGCCACTGCCAGATTTGAGGTAAGGCCCGAGTCTTTGTTTCAATAACAAAATGCCCAGGTAATGCTAATGCTCCTGATCTAGAGACCACACTTTGAGAACTAATCATATCTACAACTCCTCTGAGATGTGTACCATAAAACACTGACCATCATTTAGACCACCAATCCCTTCCGCATAAATGGTGTTAAAAAAATATGCCATCATGCACAACTGTAACCGTGCTATACTTTTCCTGGTCAGGTTTTCCAAGTTATAAAATGTCTTCGGAAATTGTGTTTAATGGAGTACGTGGCAGTAAGGGGTTGCCAAATGCATGGGTCTTTGGCCCTCATTAATATTTAAAGCTTCCTGAACCTTGAGGAAAGCAAGGCTCAGCAGCATGGTAGAGAGACTTGCTGAAACAAACAGACCTATTCAGAGAGACAGGAACGAGCTAATGTGCACGTTAAATGTTAACTCCCTTTAAAAATAAAAATAACACAGAAAGCAATCTTCGCTGGGGAAATAGATCACTCTAGATTAGGCAAATGTTGTTTCAGGTGGCTAACCTTATTGCTCCAAACCCAAGCCTGGAGTTAAAAAACAAAACCACAAGTCAACGGGTCAGTCCACATCGCGGTAGTCTAACGCAGCCCTATTAACAGTAACTTAATACCATGAATTTAGGAAGTTTGCACTGTGGCCTTCTTGCTGCTCAAGAGAATTTAAAAATGAAGATGTCTGTGGCAGTAAAAATGCAGAGTTCATTTTATTTCAACTGTTTTCTTCTGGGTGTTTATTTCCAGGATGAAAAGTTAGATTTTAGAGTCACAAGAGCTTAAGGAGCCCTGGAGGCCCTGTAGGATGAGCACTGGACTACTAACTGCAAGGTCAGTAGTTCAAACCCATGGACCACTCCAGAGAAGAAAGATGCAGCTGTCTGCTCCCGCAAAGATTTACAATTTTGGAAAACCATGAGTCAGAATTGAAGACAAAACTATGGCAGTGAACTTGGTTTTGGGTTGGAATAGAAGCTTGAACAGAATGTTATTTGAAAGAGTTGTGCATAATATATCTCACCTGAAATTTAGCTTCACTATATAATCTCCTGGTGTGGTGCTGTAGGATTGGCACTGAACTATGAACAACGAGATTGGTAGTTCTAACCCAGCAGCTGCTCCTCAGAAACCCTACATGGAATCACTATGGGTCAGATCCAACTCGATAACATTTACCAAAAACAATACCAACAATATAACCTCAGTCACATGAAACATTTACGAAATTGGTTGATCATAAATTGCAGAGCTTTCCCAACCTGAACCTGAACACTGTCACAGCTGAGCATTAAGCTGACTGCACTGAAGGAAGCAGAGACCCTCCACTCTGGTAAAGTCCTCGATGACATGAACAGGCAATTGAGTTCTGGGGAGAAAGGAGGAATGCATCCCAGGAATTCAATTTGATGGCTGAAATATGAAGCAACAACAAGCTCTGATCATATTGCCTCTCTCATGTTTTCTCAAGAATGTTATCATCAGAGACCTTCATTAAAATGCTAAAGTATACTGACCTCTTCATGCTGTTAATATTCCATTAATAAACCAAATCTGAAATTTACAGATTACGTTTTGTAGGCCAAGCATTAGATTAGTGAAATTATATAATCTAATTTCATCTACATCAAGACCTCTTTGATAGATAGTATTAGAATGAATTTACAAATATGAAAAAGGAATAGGCATGTCTAGTGACTTATCCACGGAGCAATATGCAGTAAGAGTCAAGAATCAGAACTACAATTAGTTCCAAAACATTTCAGTTGATATTTTTTTTGCTGTTGGTCTCTCTGCCTATCATTCTGTTTCCACTTTCTCCACCCATGTAATGTCTTCTTATTCTAATGTAGTCTCTCTCTTCTATGTGGCTTTCTCTGAACTTTCCCTCTGACTACAACACTTTGTATGCAAATAATAGTATTTGTCATTTGCTAATGAAAGGTTTATATTCCTAATTACTAATATATGGTTATGGATTGAATTTTGTCCCCTCAAATATATATATTGAAGTTCTAGCCTGACCCATTCCCATATCTGTAAATATCATCTTGTTTGTAAATAGTTTTTGATAATATTATATAGTGATGCCAGATAATGCACTGGACCAAAAAGTTGGCTTGAACCACAAGGTCAGCAGTTCAAACCCACCAGCCATTCTTTGGAAACCCTATACAGGGTCACTATGATTCAAAACTGACTCAACAGCACTTAACAACAACAACCTCAGTTAGGTTAACAAGAGGTCATAGTGGAGTAAGATGGGCCCTAATCCTATATGATCCATGTCCTTATAAAAAAGGATATGATGAAAGAAATAGGGATAAGAGGAAGAATGTGATGTGATATTGAAACTTTAAATTAACACCCAGAACTCCAGGAACTAGGAGCAACACTTTCTCTCTCAAACCTCAGAAGGAATAAACATGGCTGATACCCTCATTCAGCCTTTCAACCTCCAGAATTGTGATACAACAAATTTCTGTTCTTATAGGCTACACAATTTGCAGTATTATGATATGGTAGCCCTAGATAATGAATACAACCATGTACCTTTTAAAGCAGAGATTTTGACTTATTTATATTTATATGTTTGATAGCTGGTGTTCAGAAAATATTTGTTGGATCAAGCTAAGTTATACCTATAATTATACCATTTAGAGTTGGCTTCTAATTGTGACATCAGAAGATTCTAATAGTCAATAAAGCTTATGGCTGGTTGTATATATATGCAGGTCCAGCCCTTTTTAAGACACTGAATCTCACTTTATATTGATAAAATGAAAATCAGGAGTCCTAAAGTTAAGGAAAAGCTGAGAAACCATCACTTATAGTCTCATTGCATGGGAGTTCCCATCACAGTAAGAGTACCTAGCATGGAGTTCTCAAGGGTTTTCACATTGGACTGAATGATCCTCATTACAACCCTGGGGTGCATATTTTAATATCTCTCTTTTGAATACGAGAAAATAGAAGCTTTGTTATATTAAGCACATTATCCAATGTCAAACAACAAATATACAGCAAGACAGGGATTTTAATTCAGGTTTTTATACCCCCCCTCACTTTCTAATAAATCAATCTGTCTTGAATAAAAGTGAGGTTGAAGACAATAGGAACCATTGTACAAGAAAATAAAAGAGAGAAGAAAAAGGAACTAACAAAATGAATATGAATACTAGAAATAAGCAATTGCATCTAATCAATAGTAGTGGTAAGTCAACACATCTGACTTCTCATCTAGTATAGCACACCATCAGTGTAGTATTCATCAAAAACTTACCTTTCTGAAGCCTCCATTTTCTTTTGAAACTCTCATTAAATTAATAAAATCATATGAGTATTGATTTCCTCAGAGGAATATATAAAGTCGATGCTTATGAGAACTCTCTCTCAGTAAACTGTGTTGTTGTTGTTGTTAAGGTTGTTGAGTCACTTCCAACACATAGAAACCCTATGTAAGGTTCTGAGGAGTGGCTGGTAAGTTTGAGCCACTGATCTTGTAGTTCAAATCAACCTTTCAGTCCAGTGCTTATCCTAGAGTGCCTGCCATACCATTGTAGAAGGCTTTAAAGTTCCAAAAGCCATTACATGCATTCTTATCTTTTGGGGAATGGTGGATTGGTTGAGTCAGTCATGGTTCATCAATGTAATTATGAGTAAAACTTCCATTCACACAAATTCCCTTAAGAAAATATTTGGACTTTTTTGTACTTTTATTTTGTACTTTTAAATTCCATCAAGTATTAAAAGTTAATAACCAATACCTATATTTAACTTTTTGTGAAGTTTGAGATAAGTAAGTTCTAAAAATTTTGGATGAAATTAAGACTACATTTTCCACAAGAAAGAAGGAGCAATATTGAAATTGAAAGCCTTCCCTCTGTGAACAGGAACCAGACAAGGATACCCTTTGTCACCACTCCTGTTCCATATTGATTTGGAAGTCTTAGCCAGAGATATACAGCAAGATAGGGAAATTAAGGGCATCTGAATTGGGAAAGAGGAAGTAAAATTCTCTCTTTTTGCAGACTGTATGATCCTATATATAGAAAACCCCAAAGACTCAGTAAAAAAGCTACTAGACCTCATTGGAGGATTCAGCAAAGTGGCCAGATATAAGATCAACATACATAAATTAGTTGGATTCCTCTATACCACTAACGACAGTGCTAAAAAGGGTATAAGGAAAACAATACCATTTACAATAGCCACCCAAAGGATGAAATATCTAGGAATAAATGTAACCAGAGAAACAAAGGATCTATACAAAGAAAACTATAGAACACTATTACAAGAAACCAAAAGAGACCTACAAAAATGGAAGAATATACCATGCTTCTGGATAGGAAGACTTAACATTTTGAAAATGTCAATACTGCCCAAAGCAATTTACACATATAATGCAATCCCAATCTAGATACCAACAACATTCTTCAAAGAGATGGAAAAAACAATTACAATTTTATATGGAAAGGAAGAGACCAAGGATAAGCAAAGCACTGCTTTAAGAAGAAGAACAGGGTGGGAAGCCTTTCACTCCCTGATTTAAAATTTTGCTACATGGCTACAGTGGTCAAAACAGACTGGTACTGATATAATGAAAGATACATTGATCAATGGAACAGAATTGAGAATCCAGAAATTAACCCATCCACACACAGCCAACTGATTTTCGACAAAGTACCTAAGTATATTGCATGGGAAAAAGATGATCTCTTCAACAGATGGTGCTGGCAGAATTGGAAAGTGATAGGCAAAAGAGTGAAACAAGACTTTTATCTCACACCTTATACTAAAACAAACTCAGCATGGATTAAAGACCTAAATGTGAATCCCAGAATTACAAAGGTCATAAAAGAAAAAATAGGGGGAAATATGAGAGCTCTAATACAGGACATACATAGACTACCAAACATTTTGAAACTTAAACAAACAAAAATAGACACAATAGATCATTGGGACATACTAAAAATTAAAAACTTATGTGCATCAAAAGTCTTTATCAAACGAGTGAAAAGGGAGCCCTTAGAATGGGAAAAAATCTTTTGCAATGACATATTAGACAAGGGACTAATTTCCAAAAGATATAAGAACCTACAACATCTCTACAAGAAAAAGACAAATAACCAAATTAAAAAATGGGCACAGGAGATGAATGGACACTTCACCAAGCATGAGATCTGGGCAGCCAACAAACATATGAAGAAATGTTCACAATCACTAGTGATTAGAGAGATGCAAATAAAAATAACAATGAGTTATCATCTCATACCAGCAATAACAGTAAAGATAAATAAAGGAGAGGACAATAAATGTTGGCAAAGACATGGAGAGACTGGGACCCTCCTACATTGCTGGTGGGATTGCAAAATGGTCCAACCACTCTTGAAAACAATATGGTGCATCCTCAGAAGTTTGGAAATAGAGCTACCTTTTGATCCAGCAATTCCTCTACTTGGTATTTATCCACAAGAAATAAGAGCCATAACATGAGTAGATATATGCACACCAATGTTCATAACAGCACTATTTACAATAGGAAAAATATGGAGACTACCTAAGTGCTCATCTATGGTAGAATGGATAAGCGAACTTTGGTACATACATACAGTCGAATACTACGCTACCCTGAAGAATAACAAGGAAGCAGCAAGTCACTGCATAACATGGATGAACCGTGAGGACATTATGCTGAGTGAAATCAGTCAGTCACAAAAGGAGAAATACAGCATAGAGCAATTATTGTAAAAGATTTAAAAGAAGAACCCACACTAAAAAGGGGGGAAATATATCTTTTAATTTTTTTTTAATTTAATTTTTTAATTTTTGTTGGTTACTGGAATGTATGGGGTGGGGGAGGGGAGGGAGGGGAAGGTAGAGCACAGGGTAGGGAATAGGCACAGGATAGTGGAACACAGGGTATGAAATAGATATAGGATAGTTTGGTGCTGGGGGGCAGGGTTGGGCAATACACTAGAAGGGAAAGGAAAAATAAGGTGGATGGGAGAATAGCTAGTCAGGTTTACATGGTCTAAATGGGAGAGAGGTACATAACTTTCTAAGCACAAACGTGGAACAACGGGGCTTATGGATACAAAGATTAAGGCATGGTTTGAATTGGTAAAAGTGGGGAAATGATATTAAGATGCTTGGCTGTCTGTTGAATCTTGGTTTCCCTTGCCTACTATGATGGGGTTAATAAAAGGTGAGGGGGAAAGGACTCTTGTGGTTCAATAGGGAATGATTGCTATCAGGTCTGACAGTGAGTATTGGAAAGGTATGTAAATGTTTGGTAACAAAACAAGGGGAGCAGCTGATTTTGCAGTCCAGGAGTGGAGATCCCTGGAACCATCAAGGGAGAAAAGCAAAGTGTGAGACCCTCTCTGGGGAGGAAGTGACTCTAGGGATGGAGGCAGAGACCATGACATGGAGAGAAGGAGCGGCTGGGGACTCTGAACTCAGGAAAGGAGAGGGGTTGTGTGCTGGCGGCCAGGGAGCAGGAGTGTGGGGTATACCTTTGGGTGTTTGAGGATGCATGCAAGGGATTGTAATCATTGCAATGAACTAAATACGATGGGATGAATGTAAAGATAATGTTCACCCATGTAAACTAACACATAATTCACAATAAAACCTTTAAAAATGAAAGAAGCATTATCTAGAAAAACATGTTGAAGGCTTAAATGGGAGTCCTAGTATGGCGCTGTATGATAAGCATTAAACTGCTAACCACAAGGTTGGCAGTCAAACCCACCAGCTGCTCTTTAGAATCCCTATACAATGTCACTATGAGTTGAAGCTGACTCAATGGCATTTAACAATAACAGCAATGATATATTGGATTTTTTTTTGAAAAACGGGAGGAATTTATGATGACTACTGGTAAGGAGCTCTGGTAGCGTAGTGGTTACGAATCCGGCTGCGAACCTTAAGGCCAGCAGTTCGAAACTACCAGCCGCTCCGCGGGAGAAAGATGAGGCGTTCTGCTCCCATAAAGATTTACAGCCTCGGAAACCCTGTACAGGGACGCTATGGGTCGGAACCGACTCGACGGCACTTAACAACAACAACAACAACTGGTAGTGTAGTGGTTATGAATTGGGCTGTTAACCACAAGGTCAGCAGTTTGAAACTACCAGTTGTTCCGTGGGAGAAAAATGAGGCGTTCTGCTCTTGTAAAGATTTCCAGCCTCGGAAAGCCTATACAGGGTCACTATGAGTTGGAACTGACTCCATGGCACACAGCCAGCCAGCCACATATTTATAGCATGGAATAATTCACTGTCATAACTAAGAGATCAAGAATGAGGATTGCTTATGAGAGGTACTAAGAGCAATTCCATACTTTAGTTTTCACTTTTGTTGTCTTTGAAGACCAAAGCAAAGGCACAACAAAGCCTACAAGGCTTTGTTGCTAATACAGACACAACTGTCCATCAGACAGGTTAATATATTAAAATAAATGTTTAGGCTTAAAAATCTGATTAAAATATAAACAGATACACAATAAAGTACATCATACTGAAAGTAAAGAAGAACAAAAAGAAGGAAATCCTAATAGCACATTAAAGTGGCTCTTCAGATTTTAATAGTAAACACACCACCATCAAGTCAACTCCAAGTCACAAAGACAAGGTTCTACTTAGGACAAAATAGAAGGGCTCAAAAATTTCCAAGACTAAATTTTTACAGGACTTGGCAGTCTACTTTTTTTGTTTATGGTGAGATTGGTGGGTTTAAACTATCAATTTTATAGTTAGCCATCCAACGTTTAATCCACTATGCAACCAGAAATTTACAGGTTTTAATAATAATTTCAAATAGTGATGCATCCTAAAACCTGGACCAGTAAATAATACCATGATAAGTGGAGAAAAGATCAAAGCTGTAAAAGACTTCATTTTGCTTGGATCCACAATCAATTCTCATGGAAGCAGCAGTGAAGAAATTAAATGATGTATTGCATTAGTCAAATCTGCTGCCCCCAATTTTTTAAAAGTGTTAAGGAGCAAAGATGCCACTTTGAGAACAAAGATGTGCCTGGCCCAAGCCATGGCACTGTCAAACTCTTAATATGCATAATTACCACTTGTCTTACAGTTTGTCACACTGTGGTGACTTATGTGTTGCTGTGATGCTGGAAGCTATGCAACTGATAATTTGAGTGCTGGCAGGGTCATCCATGGTGGCGAGGTTTCAAATGAGCTTCCAGACTAAGACAGACCTGGAAGACGGAGAGGCAGACTGCTTCTGAATGTTTAGCCACTGAAATCACTATGAATAGCAGTGAAACACTGTCACTACCAGAATACTGAATATTGAAACATGATGAATAACACCAGAAGATTTTTAAATAAAGTGCTGGAAGATGAGCCTCTCAGGTTTGAGGGCACTCAAATTATGACTTGGGGAGAGCTGCCTCCTCAAAGTAGAGTTGACTGTGATGACACAAATGGAGTAAAGCTTTGGGGACCTTCATTTGCTGATGGGTAACAACTCAAACTGAAGTGAAACAGCTACAAATACCTATTAATAATCAGAATATGGAATTTATGAGGAGGCAGTCATTCAAAGAAAGCAAGTGTATACTGGATTGTTTAAAATCAAGAAAAGTGTGCATGAGGATTGTATTCTTTTACCATACTCATTCAATCTGTGTGCTGAGTAAATAATCCAAGAAGTTGGATTACATGAAGAAGAATGAGGCATCAGAATCGGAGAAGACTCATTAACAACCTGCAAAATGCAAAAGAGGTTTTAAATTAAATGAAAAGGATTTAAAATACTTACTGATGAAGATCAAAGACCACAGCCCATGGTATGGGTTGCACCTCAATGTAAAGAAAACAAAAATCATCACTACTGAAGCAATAAATAACATCATGACAAATGGAGAAAAGAGTGAAGTTGTCAGTTTTGCTTGAATCCACAATCAACACTCATAGACACGGCAGTCAAATCAAACAATGTATTGCATTTGGCAAATCTACTGCACAAGACCTCTTTAAAATGTTCAATAGCAAAGGTGTCAGTTTTAAGACTAAAGTGGTCTTGAACCAAGCAATGTTTTGTTTCGTTTTTTTTTCAATAACCTCACATACATGTGAAAGTTTCACAGTGAATAAGGAATACTGTAGAAGAATTGATTCATTTGAGTTATGTGTTGGAGAATATGTTAAAGATACCATGGACTGTCAGAAGCACAATAAAATCTGAGTTGGAGGAAGTACAACCAGAATGTTCCTTAGAAGCCAGGATGGCAAGAGTTCATCTCTCATATTTTGGAATTATTATCAGTCAGGACAAGTCCATGGAGAAGGACATTCATTCTAGGTAAAGTGGAAAGTCAGCAAAAAATAGGGAGCTATCCAGCAAGATGGTTTGTTACCATGGCAACCACAAAGGGCTTAAGGGTGGCAACAATTATGAAGAATGTGCAGGACCTGGCAGTGTTTCATGCTATTGTGCATAGGTCACTATGGGTGAGAACAAGCTCAACACCAACACCAACAACAACAATGACAATATGCATAATGAATCCTGGTTTGGTGCAATAAATATGCACTGGAATGCTAGCCACAAAGTTGGCTGTTCAGACCCATCAGCTACACTTTGAAAACTCATTCAGGGTTAGCTATGAGTTGGAATCAACTAGAGGACACTTAACAACATCAATAATATGCACAATAAAGCTGGACACTAAATATGGAAGACTGAATAGGAATTGATGTATTTGAATGGTATTGGTAAAGAATATAAAAATATTGTGGACTGCTACAAGAATGAACAAATCTTTACTGGAAGAAGTATAGTCAGAATGTTCTTCACATGTAAGGATGATAATGAGGGACCAATCTCTGGAGATGGACATCATGCTTAGTAAAGAAGGTTGTCAGTGCAAAAGAAGAAGACTCTCAAAGAGATAGACTGACACAATGGCTTCAGCAATGACCTTAAACATAGCAAAAATTATACATGCACAGGAAGAATTTCATTACATTGTGTTTGGGGCCACTATGAATTGCAACCAACTTAATAGCACCTAACAAAAACATATTTAAAAAAAAAAATCCTGAAGTATATAGGTCATATTTTAGAAGAAAATTGGTTCTAATCTTAATTTGACATCTGTCAATTTGATCCATGATTATAAATACACACCCTGGATCTGCAACAAAATTTAATGATGGTTTCCAAGCACTTCCTGTAAAGTTTCTAATGATTTTGAGACTGGGAAATTTAAATACGTTAATTGAAACTGTTGTTAACTCACACCACTCACCAGAAATGTGCACAAAGGAAATAACTTTGCAATTTGGATCATTTTAATTCAATACTTTCACTTATTTAATTCACAATTTCTAAGAGAGTACTCTTTTCCAGGAAAAAAAGAACAGGTAAGGCACTCCTGAAAAATAAGTCACTGAAAATGTTATGAATAGCATTCGAACATTGTCTGATACAGTGCTAGAAGACAAGTCCCTTAGATCAAAAGGCACTCAAAACTGACTAGGGGAATACTGCCAATTCACAGTACAGTCAACTTTAATGACAATGATGGGACAGAGCTTTTGGGACTTTCATTTGC
>NW_006408649.1:5399220-5400163 GCF_000296735.1 Chrysochloris asiatica | reverse complement strand
CACAAGGAAAACCAGTTAATACAACTATTACACAAATGTATGCACCAAGCATTAAATCCAATGATGAAGGAAATGAATTCTACAACGTCTTCAGTCTGAAATTGATCAAACATGCAATCAAGATGCATTGAAAATTACTGGTGATTCCAAATTTGGAAACAAAGAGAGAGGATCCATAGCTGGAAGATTAGGCCTTGGTGATAGAAAAGATACTGGAGATCACTTTATAGAATTTTGAAAGACAAATGACTTCTTCATTCCAAATACTTTTTTCAAATGGTGTCTATACACATAGATCTCACAGATGGAATGTACAGGAATCAAATCAGCTGAATTGGAAAAGGCAACGGAAAAGCCCAGTATCAACAACTGTGAAACAGACCATCAATTACTCATATGAAAGTTCAGTTTGAAGCTGAGGGAAATTAAAACAAGTCTATGAGAGCCAAAATATAACCACCTGAATTGAGAGACCATCTCAAAAATAGATTTGACACAGTGAAGACTAATGATTGAAATTGAGGGATGATATCAATAGCATCATGCATGAAGAAAGCAAAAGACAGAGAAAAAAGAAAAGACCAAAATGGGTGTCAGGAGGGATCCTGAAACTTGCTCTAGAATGTAGATCAGCTAAAGTGACTGGAAAAAATAAATGGGTAAAAGAACTGAATAGAAAAATTTTAAATGACAGCTGGAGAAGACAAAGTAAAGTATTATCATGGAATGTGCAAAGACACAGAGATATAAAACCAATAAGAAAAAACATGCTTGGCATTTCTCACGTTTAAAGAACTGAAAACTAAAATCAAGCCTGGAGTTGCAATAATGAAAGATTCTTTGTGGAAAATATTGAACAAAGCAGGAAGCATCAAAAGAAGATAGAAATAATATACAGAATCACTTTACAAAAAGAACTGATTAATGTTCAGCCATCTCAAGA
>NW_006408649.1:5386568-5398025 GCF_000296735.1 Chrysochloris asiatica | reverse complement strand
TCATCTCTCATACTTTGGACATATTGTTAGGAGGGGCCAGTCACTGGAGAATGATATCATGTTTGGTAAGGTGGACGGTCAGAGAAAAAGAAAAAGACCCCCAGCAAGATGGATTGACAAAGTGGCAGCATCAATGGGCTCAAGCGTGGCAACAATTGTGAGGTTGGCCCAGGATTGGGTAGTGTTTCATTCTGTTGTGCATAGGGTCACTATGAGTCAGTATCGACTTGATGGTACCTAAACACAAAATCAGTTAGATCTTGACTTAAAGGAGCAAATACCAGAAATATGTTTACTTGTATTTTATTAACCATGCAAACTATAACATTGCAAAAATGAGAATTCCAGGGCACATAATTGTGTACATGTAAAACCTGTACATTCATTAGAACAGAACAAGGGTATACTGTATGGTTTAGAATCAGGAAAGGTGTATGTCAGAGTTACATCTTTTCAGCGTATGTCTTCAATATGTATGCTGAGCAAATAATCCAAAAAGCTGGACTATATTAAGAAGAACATAGCATCAGACTGGAAAAATGCTTATTAAGAGTCTGTGATATGCAGATGACACAATGTGACTTACTGAAAGGAGAGGACTTGAAGCAGCTATTGATGAAGATCAAAGAAAACAGTCTTCAGTATGGATCACACCTCTGTGTAAAGAAAATTAAAATCCTCACAACTGGACCAATAAGCAACATCATGATAATTGGAGAAAATATTGAAGTTGTCATGGATTTCATTTTACTTGGCTCTACAATCAATGCTAAAGGTAATAACAGTAAAGCAATCTAAAGATTGGGGACATCTGCTATCAAAGACCTCTTTAAAATGTAAAAGAACAAAGATGTAAATTTGAGAACTAAGCTATTTCTGACTAAAGCCATAGTATTTTCAATCACTTCAAAAGAAGGTAAAAGCTGGATGATGAATAAGGAAGACTGGAGATGAATCGATGCCTTTGAATCATGGTGTTGGCAAGAAAGAGTTGGCATGGACTGTTTGGGAAAAAGTACAGCTAGTATTAGAGTCCTGGTGTGGCACCAGTCTAGATTGGCAGTTTAAACTCACCAAGCACTCCTCAGAAACCTTACACAGGGTCACTATGATGGAAATCAACTCGAGGGCACTTAACAACACTACTAGAATGCTCCTTAGAAGCAGCAATGTTAAGCATGTTATCTGAAGGGAAATGTCCCTGGGGAAAGACATCTTGCTTGGTAAAACAGAAGGTCAATAAAAGAGAAAGACTCTGAATTAGACGAATTGACACAGGGACTTCAACAATGGGCTCAAACATAACAATTGTGAAGATGATACTGAACTGGGCAGTGTTTTATTCTGTTGTACTGGAGAGTCACTATGAGTCAGAATTGACTCAATGGTACCAAAAACAACTCAAATATTTGTTAGTAGCAGAACTATTCTGCATGGAGTTAATACTCTATTTGGACACTAACAGCTACATTTCCTTCTAATAAAGATACACATAAACATTTGGCGATCATAAGAGATGAAAACACCATGTGGAATTACAAGAGTTTCCCTAATGACGCGCTGTAAACAAATCTAAGTATATGGCTTAGATTTGAGGCAACGATGGACTCTCCATATTGACATCTAGAACAAATTACCTAGTTGGATGTAGGAAGAGGAATCTGTCTGTGCCAAGGATAAATGTAGATTTAAAAGTATCTATGGTGGGAATGAAACATATCCTAAATAAAACTATCGACAAAAGAGAAACAGTTCTATCTAGCTTGAATCCTTGTTTGCTTGGACTAGATCTAGGCAAAGATTATATTCATTCTGAATGTGTACCATTTCCAATGACTGCCCTTCCCCAGCAGTTCTGTTCTGCTTTGATTCTTTATTTCTTCTCAAATTCTTCCAAGAATCTTTGCAATTCTCATTAAATGTAAAGTTTGAGAAACATAAGGATTTTAAATGGCAAGGCAGGTAACTGAAATAAGTCTTTGGGGGAGCTTATAGAAAGAGTGATAGAAAGAAAGAAAGAGAGGAAGAAAGGAAGGAAGGAGGAAAGAAATGCCTCCCCTTCCACTGTGGGTTTCTGGAAGCCCTGATTAAGTGCTGTTCTTCCTGTTTTGCACATTCAGAACCTTTGACAATCCTTAGGCTGTGATTCCAGGAGAACACAGCAGTTGATGGCTGCTGAATCTATACTTAATATGTGACAACACATGGTTTGGAATATATAAATACACTAGTGCTATAGTGATTGAGCAATTAAAAGTAGTTCCAAATGGATGATAAAAGTTTCATTAGTCAGGGAGATCTGGACTATTTCTTCACTCTAGGTTCTTAAATCTGAGATTGTTTTTCTACTATTTAGTGTAATCAGCAACTACTGAGTGTTTTCTCCATCACAGAAGGTAACATAGTATGGTATTTCATTCAAACCAAGTTTAGCAACTTGCTTTTTAAACCAAGAAGGTCATCTTTCCAGGAATGGTAATTGTCTCTGAACTATTATCATGAAAAACATATCAATAATCTTAGCTACCCTTGGCAGGCAAAAGTTCTGAGAAGTTGTGGAAATTATGCTCAGATTCTATTTTAGGTTAAAGAAAATGAACAGAAACAATTGTAAAAATTGCTTTCTGATATTATTTTAACTATGTATTTATAGAACATTTTCTAGTAAATGGTCCCAATGTGTCTCTTAAATAGAAAATAATAAAGAAATTGAAAGAAAACAGATATACTTGGTCATAGTTAATAGACTGAACAAGATAACTCTTCTCCCTGCATGGGTTTCTTTTCTGTCTGAATCTGCTTCTTCTCACATGAGAAAGCAATACCAGGTTATAAATAGGTCCTTGGGTGATGAAGTGAAGCAAAGAGCCAATCTTAGATTATCCACAGAATGAATCTTTGATTCTTTACAGAATGAAAGAGTTGGAGGAGAAAATAGAGCAATGGACTCTGTCCATTGGAATGGAAAGAACATAGAATAACCCACAGGGGAGACTTTCTTTTAAAACATATAGAATAGATACTTGAATGGCACATGAAGAAATACAATTGAAGAAATATAAGCAGAACAAAAGCAATGCTTATTAAACATACTAGAATTGAGGTGTAAGACACATGAACTTCGGAGTCAGGCAGCATTGGATTTGACTCAGATCTGCCTCGAACACATTAATTAACTTTGGCAAATTGTAATTCTTCTTCTTTTCTTCTTCTTCTTCTTCTTCTTCTTCTTCTTCTTCTTCTTCTTCTTCCTCTTCCTCTTCCTCTTCCTCTTCCTCTTCCTCTTCCTCCTCCTCCTCCTCCTCCTCCTTCTTCATATTATTTCTCTGATTCTAACTTATGTATGGAATTGTTATAATCATTAAATGAGTGACTGTAATTAGCAATAGTATTGGTTCATAATTTGCAAAGCAGAGTTGGAGTAGTCAGTAGCAAAAGTTTTTGTTGACAAAGCTCAGACCCAACTGAGAAATATTCATAGAACCCAGGTAGATGAAAATCAAAGACTAGCTTGATTAAGGAGAAAGGATAAATTGGAGTATATGGCTTAGATTTGAGGCAATGATGGACTCTCCATATTGACATCTAGAATTCGACATCTAGAATTTGACATATCCAGTCACATATTTATCAATCTGGCTTCTTAATGCAAAAATACACACACAATTTGATTCTGTGTCATTGCAATGCAAGAACAAAGTTCACCCCTAAAAGTCTGCCCTCATTTCAAGCAAATGGACCTGAAGATAAAATAAGGATGAAGAGGCTGAGCATTCTCAGCTCCTACTAACAAACTGCCAATGGTAGGCCTACTGAGTGTTGGATGCCCTGGGAAGAATGTCAGGACAGTGGCATTTGGTATCTACTTTAAGAAACTTAACAATCTAGAAAGGAGAATGTTATAATACATGAATGATTAAGACGGAAGCTGTCAATTTATTTTCATATTGCAACTATAAATGCTTGATGAGATACAGAGTATAATTATTGAATATGAGATAAATTAGCATGGAAGAGAACCCTCCAGTTTTACTTTCCAAAGCTCCAAAGCAGGGAGAGATGGAAGGTGTTTATGCAACTATGAGTATGTACCTTATCTGATTCATAGCAACCTTCTCTTTTCTAACATGCACTTATCCAATGGCTGCTGTTTTTGCAAAATGCATTTTAGCCCTTTACGCATTTCAAAGGGCTAGGGTTAAATATATCCATAAATTCAGATCTAAAAGGAGATAATTTGAATGTTAACCTATGACTTGAAATGTACCTGTAAAAAAAAAAAATGAAACTCTAAGCATTCCTATCACAACTGTCCCTACTGGGTTTGATAATACATTGCAGTGGCCACACAGGACTCAGACACCATACTCAGAGTTATGGGGTTTAACAGGGAAGTTATTTTGAGGTCAGTAATATTTAGGGCATAATTGTTCCAGTCAACTGTTGATAAATGTCCACAGACACACCACTCCACCATAAGCCTCAGCCTGAAGGCATTCATTTCTAGCTCCATGGGTTAGTAAACCTAACTCCCCCACTTAAGTGCCTGGAGGCACCCCACTCTACAAGTATGTGTCCTGCAGGGAAGTCCACTGCTCTGTCTCCTGCTCTGGTTCTTGATTTTGCTGCTGATAGTCCTCTCTCACTCCAGTGTCAAAACTTTACTGTCCCTCAGTCATGGAATTTGAACTTCCATGACTGAGAACCAGGAATTCAAAATCAAGAACCAGGATTCAATGTACAGGGATCTCTGGGTCCAAGGGAGATGCTCCACTCCTGGCTTCCCTGATTTGTCAGTAGTGAGATCTCCTCTCTAGTTTCTGAAATGGTATATTTTAAACACAAACTAGAGTTTCAAGTTTTTGCAATTATAATTAACTCCGTTAACATCCACAGCTGAATCATGTCATACTATTAGTATCTTCACCCACCTACTCTTACCCAGACCCAGCAGTGCAGAAATAATGTTTGGTGGGAGGTACAACTATGACTTTATATAATTCACTACAGCACAATGCCCTAGTTCAATTTAACAATAACCCTCTTCTTTTTACATAATCCCCATGTAAAGTGATCCAGAAATATCCCTCTCTGACCTCAACTGGTTGATTGTTATGCCGTTACATCTGCTAAGGTACTGGCATTGATATAATAGAACAAATGTAACATAAAGAAAAAAGCTTTAAGGCAAAATAGAATGTAATTCCAATGAGGTGAAGTACTAATAGATGACAATAGGCCTCAAGATTAATGTTTTTGGTTTGAGAGTCCTAAGACACTTGTCTCCTAAATCTTGGTCTTGTTATGGAGCTGTAGGATAAATACTGGACTGCTAATCACACACCTTGGAAACCCTGTACAGGGTCGCTATGGGTCGGACCCGACTCGATGGCACTCAACAACAACAACAATCACAAGATTGGAGGTTCAAACTCACCAGTCCCTTCTTTCAAACCCTATACAGAGTAGTTATGAGTCAGAATTGATTTGACGGTACTTAACAACAACAAAAATCTTGGTCAGTCCAACAAATATGAGTTAAAGGAAATGCTTGATCCTATGTCTACAGTTCTAGTGTGGCACTGTAGGATAAGCACTCGACTCTAACCACAAGATTGGCAGTTCAAATCTGCCAGCCATTTCTTGGAAACCCTATACTGGGTTGCTATGATTTGGAACCAACTTGATGACACTTAACAGCTACAGTGTTGTAAGTGGAGCATGGTGGCTCCGTATGATAAACACAGGACTTTGAACCACAAGGTTTGAGAGTCAAGCCTGTCAGCCACTCTACAGGAGGCAAATGAAGCTTTCTGCTCCAGCAAAAATGTAAAGCCTCAGAAACCCTACACAGCTTTGCTGTGAGTCAGAACAACAACATGTCTTAAATATTTCTCTCAAAATATACAGTTGTGCCAACACAACAAAAATAAAATATAGATAGGTAATAGAGATTAAAGATAGGATTGTGTTTAGCTGTGTCTGTGGATATTGAAGGGAAAAAATGTGATGGCTCAGTCTATTTTATTTTTCAGACTAGTAGATCAAAATATCCAGTTGATGTAACAACCATAGGGGCTGACATGCTGCCATAGTTCAGCACCATGTCTTCAAAATATGTTCATGAAGTAGACACAATTTTAAACTGCTGCTAAGACATTTTGCAGGAAGAATGAGAATTCTTGAGTGATTGCTCATAGCTCAATCCTCTTATTTCTGGAGAATTATTGCTGTACCATAAATGGACATGAGAAAATATTTTGGTCAGAATCACAGTGAGAAAAAATAACTTCAAAAAAATCCAAAGAAGTATGAGATTTTAGAAACTCAGATTTTAGAAGGATCTTAGCGTTCATTACTTTTCCCATTCTCAAAAGCATTATGTCTGTAGTCTGCATGCACCTGGGATGTAAGAACGTTGTTAAGTAGTGACAAGGCCTCTGACTTGGGTTTGATTCCTGTCTCTGACAGTGTGACTCTGGCATGTTACTTAACGTCTCTGATCTCCACTTCAGTAAATTAGAGTAAATAAGAACTGAGAGGAAAATCGGAAATACCAACACAAGGCTGTTGTAAAGGTTAACTGAAATAATTAATGAAAACATTTGAGAACTGTACCTGTCAACAATCAATAAATGTTCATTCCTTCCATTTATACATAAAGAAGATGTACAAAATGCACATTTACATATGTTTGTATGCAAGTGCATCAAACATATATGCTTTATGCAAATGAAGAATGCTCTGTAAATTTTCTAATTAAAAAAACAAATAGAGAGCTAAGTGGCAATGTTCAAAATCTCTGATTCAACAGCTATCTGTGAACATTATTTTCTCTAGGAGTAAAACCCATTCTGGTATAGGATTAATACTCTACAGAAAACTAATGAAAATAAGAAGAAAAAAGAAGAGGAGGAGATGATGGTGATGAAAGGTCCATACATGGTTTCATCTAAGGTGTGCAGTTTTCTTCATTTTCAAAGCAAGGAGTGAGAAGCCTATAAAATATGTGATGGTGACCAGTCTTTCTTGAAGGGATATGAGGTTTTGAAAATAGATGTGCTTACCTCACTCCTTAACTTTGTAAAGGCCTCTACATAAAGTAATGAAAATCAGAACTCTTTTAGAAAAGAAGATTCCGAGTATTGTAGGTGTATATATAATTCCTTAAAACCTGTCAACTCCCTGTCACTGAAGAAATAAAAAATGCCACCACTGGCACTGAGAAGTGTGCTGATAAAGAAATGAGTTGCTTGGCAACAGATTAACTTATTTAAACCTTTATTGCTGCTTTGACAAAGAGGCAGTAAAGAGAAATGGAAAGACAACAATAAAATCCTCAGAATCAGTAGCTCCAGGAGACCCTTCAAAATAGAAGACACACTTGTTAAAGTTGGAAGTTTGCAAGCCACATTTCCCAAATTCTAGTATCTGCAGGATATCTATCATATTCTGCCAATAGGAGTCACTAGCTGGAGATCACAAGGCTGTGGGGAGAAACTGGAGGTATCTTTGACAATGTGGAAGTTGCTGGATGTAGCTTGTGGCTCCAGTAATTGCAGACTTCAATGGCCTGAACAGAAGTAATACCTTTTAAGTAACTCCAATCCTGGTGCAAGTAGCTACTATGGACAATCCAAATCAGCTGTGATAGAGTCTCCAAGTACTTTGTAGCAGGTCTCAACATGTAAACTCCAGCATACATGTATTGCATATTCTGATCACTGAGCATTATCTTTTTTCTTTTTGCCTCTTTCTGTCCATTTTATTTTCTTTTTTGTTTTTCCTGTATCATAGCACAACTATAACCAATTTCACTAGTCACTCCTCGGAAACCCCATACAGGATTGCTATGAATCGGAACCTACCTGCCAGCACTTAAAAACAACTACATTTTTAACTTCATTCTATTTGAGACACCTAACGTGATTTTTGTTTCTGAATGGACCTGGACTGATAGAAGACTTATTAAAGAAACTTACAGTCACTCTCATTAGACTCATATTGCAGAGTAATGTGATATTTGCAAAAAAAAAATTAAAAAGCATTATAAAACAAACTAGGAAGTGTATGCAGGTGATGAGGACTGTACTGTGAAATAAGGCTGTTGGGATGCAAAGATCAGATAATGAAGGGCTCTGGATAGTGACTAGGGATGTGGCAATTTATTCTAAGGGTCATATAGAACCTTGAAGAGTTTTTAAGAGAAGGAGTGAAATGGTCATATTTTATTTTCTGGAAACCACCCTAATTGTAGATAATGGATCTCCAGGGAAACAGGATTTAGGAGCGCATTAGCCACCAAGGAACAATTCCTCTGAAGCATTCAAGTGAACCTCTGCCATCGGTGAGACAATTTTACCAGCCAATCATTCAGATCCACCTAATAGTTAAGAGGCTAGCTCACTCTTTTCTGCTGGTACTTGCTTTTTTATAAGTCAGCTTTAGCTTTCATTGGGGTGCAGTTTTCCTAAGCCTTTGCTTTTGATCAGATTACAATGACAAGGAACAATAAGTGAAGATCTGTCTATATCCAGTATAAAGTACAAAGCTCTAATTTTTCTGCCAAGTCAGGTAAATGGTTGTTGTTGTTGTGAAGTACCGAGTTGCTTCTGGCCCATAGCAACCCTGTATAGGGTTTCCAAGAAGCAGCTGGTGAGCTTGAACCACCAACCTTGTAGTTCAAATAGCTTTTCAGTCTGGTGCATTAACCCACAGCTCCACACCAGGACTCCCCATGTAAATGGTAGTGGCTCATAAGTTGAAAATTTGGGAGGCAACTAGAAAACAGAAAGAATTTCTCTGCATATGCCCTAACGGGTGTCATGGTCAAAAAGATCTGTCTTCATAAAGAGATCTGGGCCACAGGTCATGGTCAAGGACTAGCAAGTGTTCTTTGCTATCATATTCAATGCTTTAAAAGTGACATCAAATTGTCGTTACATTCTACACAGGTTTTAAACATTGAGCCAGGGGTGTGTTTCCTGTGAACTTAATGAAATTTAAGCCTCGAAGCCCTCCATTTACATGGATCTCTTCCCTAGTGTTGGGACAGTCCCTGGTAATATATTTTCATGATCATATTGTTGTTGTTGTTGTTAAGTGTCATTGAGTGGGTCCAGACTCGTAGCCACCCTGTATAGGTTTTTTGAGGAGTAGATGGTGAGCCAGAACCACCACCCTTGTGCTTCAAATTGACCTTGTAGTCCAGTGCATTAGACCACAGCACCACACCAGGACTCCATGGTCATATGGTTTTATATAATTTGTAAAAGTAAGATGATAGTGGTGATGCTGATTGTAAGCCATTGAGTGGATTCAATATAAACTTGCCGTGTATTAACAGAAGTATATGGATAATAGAGTAGAAATAGGTTTTGAAATGTGAAAAGTTAGAAGCTAATCTGCGAAATGCATTCCAGCCATCAAACATGATAAATTGTAAGCAGATATTACAAATAAGAATTATATTCTTACGAAGAATATACTTGATAATACAGTATATACAATGAAAACACCCCATTTTTTTTTAACCTACTTTTGGAAAGGAATCAACCAAAATAGAATTATTAAAATCACTGTGCTAAAATATCTTACTGATTTAACCTGAAATCTTAACATGCTATTGTTATTAGGTGCTGTCGAGTTGATTCAGACTTTTACCAACCCTATGCACAAACAGATGTCAGCTTGAGGACTAAGGTGCTCCTGACCCAGGCCATGGTATTTTCAATAACCTCATATGGATGCGAAAGCTGGACAGTGAATAAGGAAGATCGTAGAAGAATTGATGCCTTTGAGTTGTGGTGTTGGAGGAGAATACTGAAAGTGCCATGGACTACCAAAAGAACTAATAGATCTGTTTTAGAAGAAGTGCAACCAGAGTGCTCCTTGGAGGCCAAGATGGCTAGGCTTCGTCACTCATACTTTGGACACATTGTCCGGAGAGGACAGTCGCTGGAGAAGGATGTCATGCTGGGTAAGGTGGAGGGTCAGAGAAAAAGATGAAGACCCCCAACGAGATGGATCAGCCAGGTGACATCATTGATGGCGTCAAGTGTGGCTGCGGTAATGAGGTTGGCCCAGGATCAGACACTGTTTCGTTCTGCTGTGCATGGGGTCGCTATGAGTCGGTTCCAATTCGATGGCACCTGACAACAACAACAACAACTTGCACAAACAGAACTTAACACTGACTAGTCCTGTGCAATGCTCACGATTGTTGCTACATTTGTGCCCCTTGCTAATGTCAGAGTGTCAATTCATCTCCTTGTGGGGGCTTCCTCTTTTTCACTGTCCTTCTACTTTACTAAATATGATGTCCTTTTCCAGGGACTGGTCCCTCCTGATAACACGTCTGAAATATGAAAAACAAAGTCTAGTCATCTTGGTTTTAAGGAGCATTCTAACTGTACTTCTTCCAAGGCAGATTGGTGTGTTCTCATGGCATGTTGTTGTTGTTGTTACGTGCCATGGAGTTGGTTCTGACTCATTTCCAAGGCTGTAAATCTTTACTGGAGCAGAAGGCCTTATCTTTCTCCCACGGAACAGCTGATGAGAATAAAAAGTTCATAATACTTCACTTTAACAAAGGATTGTGATAAGCTGCTTAATGAATGTTGAATATTCAATATTTATAAAATGATCACTACACAAACCTGAAATGACTTGAAATCATAAACTTCTATATTAAAAAAAAGAAGAGCAATGTTTCCAAATCTGATAACAATAATGAATATTTCCTAGGAATTACCAATAAGTAGTTGCAATGCTGAAAGAGTTTTCTAAATTATTAATAATATATTTTTTAATCACCAAACAATCTTAGAGGAAATATTGAATTATATTTCTCTGCTATTTATAAAATATCCTATTACAAAACCATTGTCACATGAGGAAGTAATAAAACAGTATGCAGCCAGACTGTAGGAATATATAGTATATAGGTGTCAGCAAGGCGATGAAAAATAAGTATATATAAATATATTATCTTATTTTTTTAGAATTTATGTTGGTTGTCACATTTATTAGTGTTTAAATTTCTATTTGTTGTTTCCTTGTTTTGTTTTAAGCAATATTTACTTCATACATAATTTTTATTCATAAAAAGTGGCCCTAAATTTGCAAGAGCTCCAAAACCCACAAAACTTGTGCATGTTCCTATACAGATGCAAGAATTTATAGAATGTTCTGACCTTGCTGCATCTTGTGCACTAGTCTATTCCAAATGTGGATAAGCCCTCTGTTGTTTCCAGGACTGTACTCAGCTAATATATCTGACAAACCGAGCTGCTCAAAGGCTGACACTATCCATAACCTACAAGGTAGACCCAAGTACTCTTACTTTCTTGGATTATAGCACTTAAGCTGCTGTTTTGTTGGTGGTGGTTGGTGGTGATGGTATGCCGTGGTGTCAGTTCTGACTCATAGTGACCCTGTACAGGGTTTCTGAGGCTG
>NW_006408649.1:5373456-5374457 GCF_000296735.1 Chrysochloris asiatica | reverse complement strand
TCCCCCGAGCTTAACTGTATTCATGTCATTATGGTCAACCCTACTTTGAGGAGGCACTTAACTGGGCACAACCCAGGGACTTCTGCCTAGAAGGCCATTTCAAATAGACAAAAATCCTTCTAGTGATCTTAAGGACAAGACTTGCAGATCCTCTCTTTTAAACAATAGATCTTCTGAGAATCTTAAAAATCAATTGTCCTACAGCAATTCCTTAGAGAGACCAAAGCAGAGAAAGACTTAACTTGAAAAGATTTGTGGACATGGCTTCCATCTAATTAAGTGAATTATACATCAGTTCATAAGAAATCCAAAAAGTTTTTAAAGAAATGATATTAGTTTACTGGACTGCATACCTCAAGATTAGCGGATTGAGCCCACCAGCCACTCTGTGAAAGAAAGATAAAGTTTTATGCTCATAAAGATTTTAAAAACCTTGGAAACACCTATAGAGGGTCACAATGAGTCAGAACAAACTCAACAGCACTGAACAACAATAATACATAGAAATTGATAAAGATAGTAAATTTATAAAGAGACATTGGCACATTTTACTTCTATGGCAGGAAGAAGACTGTAAATACTACAAATCTGTATAGATATGCTACTTTGATTGAAAACTAAGGATAATTCGCAGGCCAGCTGTAAGGGCTATGGAGCATCATTTCCCAGTATCTAGGTTAGAAATCAAGAACTGGTAATATCGGGTTTCAAAAATTCATGGACAAAGGAATTAGAAGGCAATGGAATTTTTCCACAAACTTTCTGAGGCCCACTCATATATATCATACTTTCAGAAGTGCTATGGACCAGTAATTCTGAGAATCCTATTGCTGTTGTTAGGTGCCGGCTCATAGCGACCTTGTATAGGGTTTCCGAAGATTGGCTACTGGTTTGAACTGCCAGCCTTTCAGTTCGCAGTCCATTGCTTACTCTCTTTTTAAACAGGAAAGTATATACGGTTACCCTGTACTTCGGTCTGACTCTGGTAGCGTAGTGGTTAC
>NW_006408649.1:5364812-5373356 GCF_000296735.1 Chrysochloris asiatica | reverse complement strand
CACTTAACAACAACAACAACACTACCAGAGCTGTTTTGTTAGCAAGAACTAATCGATTCAAAATACCCCTTGATTATTAGCCCCACAAATATATAGACTGTCAATTTCAGAATGCCTGTGGTGAAGTGGAAGGAGCTCTGGTAGCGTAGTGGTTATGAATTGGGCTGCTAATCTCATGGTCAGCAGTTCAAAACTACCAGCTGTTCCACGGGAGAAAGCTGAGGCTTTGTGCTCCTGTAAAGATTTACAGCCTCGGAAACTCTGTACAGGGTAACTAAGAGTCGGAACCGACTCCACAGCACATAACAACAAGAAGAAGAATATATAGACTGTTATCCAAAGGACCCAGATTAGAGTAGGTACTCAGAGAATATTGACTAAAAGAAGAAATGAATACATTAATGCATTTATGAGCATATCATTACTGTTTTAAACTTCCATATACTTACATAAGTTGTTGTTGTTTGCACAAACTGGTAAGTACTTGACTACTAATCTAAAGATTGGTGGTTCAAATATACCCAGGAGAAGAAAGACCTGGTTTTCTGCTTTCAAAACATGATTTGTCTTAAAACCCTCTGGAGTACAATTCTATTCTGCAACACATAGGATCTCTAGGAGTCCAAATTACCTTCTTGGCAACACTTTGATTTTAATTTTTAATAAAAATTTAGAGAAGAAAATCTATTTAACTGGGAAATATTATTTATCGATGTTAATAATTGCCAACATATATTGAACGATTTGTGTATAATTTGTTGTGTATAATTTGTCAAAGACATTGATATGCACTTCATGTATTTTATTTAGCTTCATCAATGATCTACTTAACTCCATTGGAGAAGAGTCAATCCATTCAAAATAGAAAAGTTTCTACCATAGACACTTATAGGATGTTTTTCTAACGTCAGCAAAATAGTTATTATAGTATATCAAATTCCTTTTACTTCGTTATAAAAATCCTGTCCAACATCTGAGGGAGGATACATGGCATGGATGAAGGAGAATAAATTTGAGATCATAAATATCTAAGACTAAATTTATGTGCTACCATTTACTAGGTGGTTCTTGTTGTTGAAAAGTGCCATTGAGTCAGTTGTATAGGGTTTCCTTGCAGTTAGAAGTGATTATCCTACAGTGCCACACCAAGCCTCCATTTGCTAGGTTGTTGTTATTGCTAAGAGCCATTGAGCCTGTACTGAATCATAGGAACCCTATTAAAGTTTCTGAGAAGCACTTGGTGGGTTTGAACTAACAACCTTTCAGTTAGCAGTCAAGTTCTTACCTATATTGCCAGCAGGGCTGATTGTTGTTGCATTTTGTCAAGTTGGTTCTGACTCATAGTGACTCTGAATAGGGTTTCCAAGAGTGACTAGAGGGTTTTAACTGCCGACCTTGCAGCTACCCGTCTATTTCATATTGTACAGAACCACAACAAGGCTGATTGGGTAATAGAAATGTCAGTGACAGCCTAGCAATGAAAGACAAAGTCAAATGTCTTTATGTTAGTGCCATTAACCAAAGCTTAAATTTAGGAAGAGAAGATAAGAAGAAATTTGATTTTACCAAGGGATTCCGTCCCTACCCCAAATCAAATCAAATTGAAATATTTCAACAAACTGATACTGCATCGGAGGCACTCACTCATCCATGCCAAGAAATTTGGAAGAAAACTACTTAACTAACTGACTGGAAGAGATCTGTATTTGTTCCATTTCCAAAGACAGGTGACCCAACGGAATGCAGAAATAATCAGGCAATATCACTGATATCCCATGTGAATAAAGTTTTACTAAAGGTAACACAAAAATGGCTGCAAACATACATTGACAGAAAACTTCCAGAGGTTCAATCCAGATTCAGAAGAAGACATGGAATGAGGGATATCGTTGCTGACATCAGATGGATCTTGGCTAAACACAGAGAATACCAGAAATATGTTCACCGGACCTTTATTGACTACTTAAAGGCTTTCGATTATGTGGACATGACAAGCTATGGACAACATTGTGAAATATGAGTATTCCAGAACACTTACTTGTGCTCATGAGGAATCTGTACATAGACCAAGAGGCAATTGTTCAAACAGAACACGAGAACATTGAATGGTTTAAAATTAGGAAAGGTGTGCACCAGAGTTATATTCTTTCACCATACTTATTCGGTCTGTATGCTGAGTGAATCATCCAAGAAACTGGATTATATGATGAAAAATGTGGTATCAGGATTGGAGGAAGACTCCTTAATAATGTGAGATGTGCAGCTGATACAACTTTGCTTGCTGAAAGTGGAGACTTACAATACTTACTGATGATGATCAAAGACCAGAGCCTTCAGTATGGGTTGCATCTCAATGTAAAGAAAACAAAAATCCTTACCACTGGACCAATAAACAACATCCATGTTAATGGAGGGTTGAAGTTGTCAAAGACTTCATTTTGCTTGGATCAACCATCAACAAGGAAGCAACAGTGAAGAAATCAAATGATGTATTGCATTAGGCAAATCTGCTGCACCAGACCTCTTTAAGATGTTCAATAACAAAGATGTCAGTTTTAGGACTATAGTGGCCCTGACCAAAGCAATGTTTTTGTTTTTTTTTTCAATCGCCTCATATATATGTGAAAGTTGGACAGTGAACAAGGAAGACTGTAGAAGAATTGATGTATTTGAGTTATGGTGTTGGAGAAAAATATTAAAGGCACCATAGACTCCAGAAGCACAAACAAATCTGTGTTGGAAGAAGTATAGCCAGAGTGTTCCTTGGAAGCTAGGATGGCCAAACTTCATATCTCATACTTCAGACACATTATTAGGAGGGGCTAGTCATTGGAGAAGGATATCCTGTTTAGTAAAGTGGAGGGTTGGAGAAAAAGAGGAAGACTCCAAAATGAGATGGATTGGCACAGTGGCTGCAACGATGGGCTCAGGTGTAGCAATGATTGTGAGGTTGGCCCAGGACCAGGCTATATTTCATTCTGTTGTGCATAGAGTTGCTATGAGTCAGTACTGACCTGGTGGCACCTAACAACAACACTCCAAATCAAAAACTTTATGCCCAAATCAAGACTTTCTCATATGAAACCAAGTTTTGGAGCGTCCAGGAGATGCTTCTTAACTCTGGAGGGCAATTTGCTAATCCTTTCACTAAATATACAGTAATCACACCCCTAAGTGATCACACTCATCTCAAGCTATTTCCCTCATTATCTGTTACCTTGAACTGCAATCACAGTTCTCTCAAATATACCTTGCTTTCCCATCTCTCAGTACAGCACAGTTCTTCCATCTGGGGACATTTTCCCTTCCATTCCCATCCACTGAACTCTGATCTTTCCTTTAATGCTCAGTTTAAATAGCACTCCCACTATGATATATGCATAGATGCCACTAGGCAGAAGTTCCTGCCCTTGATGTTCACTTGGCATTTAGTTCACGAAACTCATTGTGTTCTCTTATTTTATGTGTGTCTTCATCATTGAACTATGAACTCTGTGGAAGTGTTTATTCATTCATTAGTTTGTTTATTTACTTTTTGTAGTAAAATCTTTGAAGAGGAATGTGAGGTTTATGTTGAATCTGCTAATTTTTAAAAACTGAAAGCAGGTGTCTTTTTTTGGACACAAATGGAAGGGAAAAAACACTACTGATTTCTGAAGTGAGGAAGAGGAATGATAAATAAATGCCCTTGGCAGTCTGGGTAAAGAAAGAAAGAAAAAGAAGGAGGGGGAAAAGGAAGGAAGAAATAAGGAAAGAGAAATATATAAGAAAAGTTGTACTATCTTTAAGACAGAATAAAAATAATGTCAATTTGACACCAAATGGAATAAGATGGCACCCAGTCTGACTGTCAAAGGCAAGATGTTTAGCTCTCTGGTAAAAAGCTTTTTTTTTTGACAAGAGAATTATGGAAAAGGAGAGTACCATTCAAAAGAAAGCCATGAGCAATTCCTGCCAGAGCATGGCGGCTACACAGCGTAGGGGACTCCAGTAAAACTCTACAAAGCGTCTCTTCCTGACAAGATATATTGTCTAATAAAGATAGACAGATGAACAAGCCAATGAGTAAAGGTCCCTCTCTAATACCTTGGCAGTTGCCTCAGCTTGCATAGGCTAGCAGTAGAGACTTGAGCAAGGCGAGTGAGCCAGGGAAATAGCAAGTGAAGCTGAATTAGGATAAGGAGTTTGCCCTCCTAAGAAAAACACTAACGGCAGCTCAGAGATTTTTATCTCTGGTTCTGAGACTATGCACAGAATAGTGTTCAATCATTAGTCAATGGATTTCAGATAGTTGTGTACTGTACTACTTAATGAGCTCCTAGTCTCTGGGGATTTCAGACAAGGCTGTCCTCTGCTATGGAAGGCAGTTGTACATTGGGTGATAACATTGAAATTTATTTCCTAGCTCTTTGCTTATATAATAAAGTAGACCATAAAAATGTCCCCATCTCTTTCCACACATAAGTACTGTTTCTTAGATTTCACTGTTATCTTGTGAATCATGCTTATATCTTGAATATATATTTGCTTCATTTTTCAGTAACGTAATAGGGAGATGACAGTTTACAATATCTCCTTTCTGGAAACATTGTAAAATACTTTTTATGGCTTTCTCTTTGATCTTCTGATGTACATATACAGATAGCATTTAATAATATCTCATACAATCTTTCTCTTCCTTCCACTGGAATCATATGCTTGAGCATTCCTATGAATCCAGCTCCATGACTTCTCAGAAGGTGCCCTGGCCAACTGGGGCCCAGGAATAATGACTGGGTACAGACACCAGCTCTTTCTAAGAGGCCTGCTGATTTACATTGTTGAGCCCAAGATTTAAACCAGTCACAGCGGGCCCAAACATAATAAGACAGCCCATTAGAAATATTTTCTGTGCTTACATCTTACTGACTTTTATCATAAATTAGAGATTTTGAAGCGAATGAGTCATAGAAAAAGGAAAAATAATAACCTGGTTTGGCAATCAGCATATTATATCTCCCCAATGACTCATAACATCAGACTCAAGTTAGGACAAACAGAGTTCCTGTCAGAAAGAAGTATGGTTAAAAATGAAAGCAAAAATAGTCAGAGGGAAGAAAACACACAGAGACACACACAAATTCCTTTTAACTGTCACACACTGACACACACTATATTTATTTTAACTGTACCTAGAACTCTCCCCAGCTTCAGGTACTTAATGAAGGGTTTCAGGGACAAATAAGCTGAAAAGCTGACTAATAGGACAAGAGGAACAGATCCAACAAGAAAAAACTAATAGATTTCTGGATAAAATCCCTACAGAAAATAAGATAGCGTATGCTATAAAGTATTTATTATCCTTTAAATGAGAGGATGTTATGGAGCAAGGCAACCACCCTCCTGTTACCTGGCATATAGTAGTGGCTTACATGCTGCCTTTAGGATCAAAGCTATGCCACAGTATGTCAAATATCAGCAGGGACTCCCATGCTGGACAGGTTTTAGTGATGCTTCAAGTTTGAAACAGAATAAGAATGGCCTGGTAATCTACTTCCAAAAATTAGCAGTGAAAATCCTATGTATGGATCATAAGAGAATATTGTCTAATATATTGATGGAACATGAGCTATCACAATATTAGAAAAAGACACTCAAAATATATGGTGGTCACAACAATGGACTCTAGCATACCCACAATCCTGAAGATGGTACATAACTGGTTAGTGCTTCATGCTATTGTATGACTAGCATGAGTCACAGTCAACTGGATAGATGACACACCCTTAGTAGTTGAAAATGAAAGCAACTTGAAGCACTTACTGGTGAAGATCCAAAAATACACCCTTCAGTATGCTCTACACCTTAACGTAAAGAAAGCAAAAATACAACTGGACCAATAAGGAACATCACGATAAAGAAAATACAGAAACTGTTGAGGATTTCCTTGTACTAGGATGAACAATCAACATCCATGGAAGCAGCAGTCAAGAAATCAAATAGCACGTTACATTGGGAAAATCTGCTACAAAAAGACCTATTTAAAATCTTAAAAAACAAAGATGTCACATTGTTAACAACAGCACATCTGCCCCAAGCCATGGTATTTTTTATCACATGTGTACAAAAGATAGATGATATAAAAAGAAGACCAAAGAATTGATATCTTTGAATTATGATGCTGGCAAAGAATACTGAATATACCATGGTCTACTAAAAGAACAAACAAAACAAAGCTGTCTTGAAGGAAGTGTTGTCATGATGTTCCTTAAAAGTGATGATGGCAAGACTGTAGTGCTTATTTTGAATACATTATGAAGAGAGAACAGTCCCTGGGCAAAGACATCACACTTATTAAAGTAGAATGTCAGCAAAAAAGGAGAAAGATCCTCAGTGAAATAGATTGACACACTGGTTGCAACAATGGGTTCAAACCAAGTCTTTTTAGGGTGCTACAGGACAGGGCAATATTTTGCTATACATAAGATCACTGTGAGACAGACTAACTTGCAGGCGTCTAACAACAGAATACATTAATTGACAGTAGAAACCATTGTCTACCTTCCTCAGGACAATACTTGGAGAAGAGTTGTGTCAGTCTATACATTTATACATGAAAGATAGCCAGTATTTCTGGAGTCTTAAGTTATCAGCTCTCTTGTTCCTAAGGAGAGAGAGAACCCCCAACCTGTGAAAAGTGGAGAGAGTCATGGTCTCCCCAACTGCTTGACCCACTGCATATCTGAGTTTGAACACATTTGGAATCTAAATTATATGGCTTATATATTTTTGCTGTATGGAGACCTCAGTTTCCTCATCTGTAAGCTAATCTTCAGGAATGTTATGACGATTAAATATTATAAAAGAAGAAGCTAGCACATTATCATCACATAATATTTAATCTCTGGCTATCCCAGGCTGTAAACTATCATGCATTTCTTTTCTGCAGGACTCAGAACATGTCTGTTTGCATTTTCATTGACAGCAGACACTTCATAATGCTCTTTGAGAAGCTATCCCTATAGACAACTCCATTGTGAAGTTATTATGGAAGCATTCCTTGTTGCTCTTGAAGTCAAAGTCCAGGGTCATTTGAAGTGGGGATGAGTTACAGAAGAAACCAGTAAGGGCGTGACAACATTTTAGAATATCATTGGAGTTGTAATCGTTGCACTAGAGTCCCTACCTCCATTCTAAGAGAATCAAGCTTATTCTTATTTATAAGTATATGGCTCATTCTCACTATCGTTCTGCTTATGCCACAGTTTTCCACTTCTGGAAAAGGTGAATACCTGAAATAATGAGTAGGACTCAGTGTAGCAAATGGTATTTTCCCAAACTGGCCACAACAGTAATCCATGTCCACATGCTCTTATAAAACCTTGCCATCAAGAGAGTGTATTGATACTTACTTGAACATCGGCAGGATTTTGTGATTTGCTTGACAAATAGAGAATGGGGAAAATGACATTGTATGATTTCTGAAATGAGGTTTTAAAAGGTGATCCAGAATCTACTTTTCTCTTTCTCATAAAATTCACTTTGGAGTCTTGCGCCATACTATAAGCAGTCCAGCTACGCTACATTGGCCATGCTAGAGAAATTAAATGGAGGGAGAAATTACACAGAGGTAGAGACAGTCAAGGATCCACAGCCATCTCAGCCCTCAATATCACCATTGCAGGCAATAACATAAAAAATATCCAGTATACCTGACACCTTAGATAATATAGCAAAGGAGCTTTCTAGGCAGGGTTTGAGTTGCCCAAACCTAGTCACCATGCATGTGAGAATACATGGACTCAGACAATTTTAGCAACAACCACCATTTGTCTATGACTACACTACTTCAAAAACTTCCAGTGAGAACGTCACCTCAGTCAACTACAGAAGTATGAGAAATCATAACAATAAAATAAATGTTATTTTAAGGTCATTAAGTTATGGGGTGATTTGTTATGCAGTCATAGGTAACTGGAATGTATTTTGGTACCTGTAAGTGGGATGTTGCAGAGACAAATTCCAAAACACATACCAGTGGCTTGGGGACTAGATGAGCAGAAGAATTTGGACAGGCCTTGATAAAAATGTTGTTGTTGTGAAGTGACGTGGAGTCAGTTCCGACCCATAGCGACCCTGTATAGGGTTTCCAAGGAGAAGCTGGTGAGCTTGAACTGCCGACTTTGCAATTCAAACGGCTTTGCAGTTGGGTGCACTAACCCACATCGCCACACCAGGACTCCTGTTAGGGGAAAATAATGGGCAGCTAAGTAGATCATCCGTAAAGACTTAATGAAAAGTGAGAGGAAAAAGTTACTCGAAATTGATGAAAAGTGTGCAAAAAAAGTTACATAGTGGTAGAAAGTTTTCCATAGCCATTGCCAGCAGTAACATAGAAAATAACTCATCTACCTGATGTCTTGAATAATCAACCTGGGGATGTTTCTAGGCAAAATGTTGATGATATTTGTGGCTTCATCCTACTGCATATAAATAGCAAAATATGAATAGAAAGAAATACGTTAAAGAGCTGTTAAATAAAAAGAAGTTGTTGTTGTTGTTGTT
>NW_006408649.1:5334748-5360082 GCF_000296735.1 Chrysochloris asiatica | reverse complement strand
GACTCAACGGCACTCAAAAACAACAATAACAACAATATATATATATATATGGTTACCCTGTACTTTGTTGCACACCATTCTATTGGTTGTGGAAAGGGGAGAGGAGAAACAACTTGTCTCTTTAAAAGTTTTCAGAACAAGAGAAATCATTCTAAATGTGCTGTAATTGAACACTGTGCTCAAGGAGCTTCACATACCTGGAATTGATTTAAATGATGAGATTCTGGACATCAGGCCTGAGTCTGAAGCCATGATCAAGTAAGTCTTTGAGGAGCAGGAGCTTGTCAGTAAAGATTAGTAACCGTTTGATGCAGAAGAGTGATGCGTTATTTGATGTAGAGAATAGGCAGTGGCAGAATTGTTTGTTTTCTTCTGGAAATGGTCACAATAGGACTTTTCTATGTTATAGTTAAGAGGTGGATTCTATTTTCTCTCACTTTGAATTTGGACAGGAATTTGTGACTACAATGCCCATGAAGACACCATTCTAAGACCATCTAAAGACTAGAGGAATGTTCAAGGAGCCCCAGCACTACCAGTCTTTAGATGTTTTAGTCTTTCCAACCCCATGAGATACATGAGAGAAGAAACCTAGAGAACTCTATCCCTAAACTTTGTTTAGTTATAACAACTTTAGAGACTTGTGTGAAAAATCACCCTGAGTAGCAGTGAGAAACAATAGCTATATTGTTATTGCTGTCTTAAAAATCACTAAAGTTTGGTGTAATTTGTATGTTAGAATAGATAACAGGGTCACTAAGGTAGATGTAAGGTTATAGAGAGAGACTGTTAGGTTGGAAAATATCATGATCAAATAAATTTTTAGCAAATAGGAAAGATGTCTGTCCAGAGAAGAGAGGTTGCTTTAAACATCTATATATATATATGTGTGTGTGTGTGTGTTATAAGTTATAAGAAACAGTAAACCATATAGAGTTATAGATGGAACATAATTTATTATTATTTATTTAGAAAGATATCACCTAGAAACAAAAAAACAAGAGTCTTAAAAATGATACTCAATATTTTCCAATCCTAAAGAAATTATATGGGGGTTAGGTACAGTAAACACCTGTAGACAAAATTCTCCAAAATTTACTTTATATTCAATTTCAAAGGTCCTCTAGGTAATTAGGTGAAATGTCCTGTAAATAATAAAACTCTTTTTTTCAACACCATACAAGATAACATTTCCAAAGCTAGGGAAAACTGTTAGTGCTCATCATTTTTATTTTTCCTTTCAAACTTAGAAGAATCAAGATTAGAAACAGAGATTTATCATAGCTAATTATTTCCACCATGAGACACCATTATTAGAATGCAAAACAATAATAATAACAAATGACAAAACACCTCAATAAGATTTGGTTTTCTTTGGAGAAAGAAAGTAGCATTAAGAAGTTCAATATGTTCTCTTGTTCTGCAGTGCTTTGTGCAAACAGTAAGCTTCACTCTTTTCCTCTGCTGTTGGGGAAGAAAAATTGTGGCAGCTAAAGAGAACTCAGAAAACTGATGTTATAAAGCTGCTTTGTCTGTCAGAAAATCCTCAATGATTATGCCTATATTGGTAGAACAATCCAATATAAACATAATTTATCTGCCCACATAAGAAGATACACCCTGGACTAGTCAGAATAAACATTATCATCATCATAATAAAATATAAAACTGAGCAGAAAACATCCACCAGTCAAAATAGTCATAATTTCTTCTGAGGTTTCTTAAGAAAACAAAAACATATGCAAACAAACACAAGTCCATAAGCTGAGTCACTGAAGGGAAGACATTATAAGCTTCAGCTCAATAAGAAAACAACCAAGAAGAATCCACATATGTGTTACTTAGACAAATAAAATAGAAAGATATACCTGCCCATAACAAAGATGAGAAAATGAAACATAAACAGCATGGACTGGGTTAAAAAAAAAATACAAACAAACAAAGAAAGAAAACATGAAAGAAGAATCAGGAGATGGAGGAAGACAAGGAAGAAACAGCATAGAAATGAAAAATTTCTTCTAAAAGTAGGTATACACTGAGTAAAAGAATAAATGTTTCCATAAAATACCTTCTCAAAAATACATTAAAAATTAAATAAGTTGACTAAGAACCGATTTATAGGAATAAAAATAAAATCTAAAAGAATGATGAAATTATTTTGCAAGAAAGAACCTGAATATCAAACACCACCAACTATAAAACAGAGTAAAATTCCTAGTGGTGCATTAGTCAAGCACTAGGCTGCTAACTGACGGGTTGGCAGTTCAAACCCAATAGCTTCTCTACAGGAGAAAGATATGATCATCTATTTTTATAAAAATTACAGCTTTGGGATCCTTATGGGGCAGTTCTACTCTGTCTGATAGAATTATGAAGAGTCAGAATTGACTCTGTAACAACGGGTTTGAATTTTGGTTATAAAGCAACATAAAGAATAGGTGAGGAAAGGATTACATGCCAGTTAAAAATAAAATCTGCTACATGAAGGAGAAAATTGAACCAGATGCCAAGATTGTCATTGGAAAGTATAACATGATGACAATTACAGCAAAGCAAGTTGATAAGTTGTACATAAAAAAGTAACATATGAAAAACAGTGGCTTAGAAATACAAAATAAAAGAACAAGAAAAAATGTATACTCAGAGATCTAGAGAAATAGTTTCTGAAATGAGAAAGTTGCTGAATCTTCAAACTTGAGAACAATCTACCCTGAGGGGATATAACAAACTACCTCGCATCAATCCTAGTTCCATCATTCAGCAGCAATGTGACTTTGGGCAACTTTCATAATGCCATTATGCCTCAGTGTTTAGTCTGTCATATGTTGTTGTTTATATATGCTTTCAAGCCAATTTCAAATAAAAGTGAACCTACAGGATTGAGTAGAACTGTTTGCCCTATAGGGTTTCCAACACTGAAATCATTTCAGAAGCAGATTGCCACATCTTTCTCCTGTGGAGCAGTTGTTGTTGTTGTTAAGTGCCGTCGAGTCGGTTCTGACCCGTAGCAACCCTGTGTAGGGTTTCCAAGGAGTGACTGGTGAGCTTGAACCACTGACCTTGTAGTTCAAATGGCTTTGTAGTCTGGCGCATTAACCCACAGCGCCACACCAGGACTCTTTTAAACTGCTAACAGTTAGCCAGTGGCTGATAATTAATCACTGTACTATCAATCTGTTACATAAAACAGTCCACTTTCATTAAGTTTATTTGACTCAGCAATGCTATGTAGGATTTCCAAGACTCTAAATCTTTATGGGAGCAGACAGCCTCCTGTATCTTCTCTGGAGTGGCTGGTGCGACTGAACTGTTTACCTTTCCGTTAGCAGCCCAATGCCTAGCCCAAAAAGCCACTGTTTTTCTTAAGTGCTAGCACGTCAGTTCTGACTCCCAGCACCATGTATAGGATTTCAAGGAGTGGCTGCTGGGTTTGAAACTTTGACCTTGTGGTTGTTAGTCTCATACTGATCCTACAGCACCACACCAGGACTCCACAGAGCCACTAGGGCTCATAATCTGTAACATATTGTTGTTAAGTTGGTCCTGACTCACAGCCACCCTATATAGGGTTTCCAAGGAGTAGCTGGTGGGTTTGAATTGACAACCTTGTGGCTAGTAGTCCAGTGCTCATCCTACAAATCCACACCAGAAGTCAATAGCAATATTAAAAATAACAGCTTCATGATTTACTATAAATGAGAATTAAATGAATTACAATGTGTAATGTGCTTAGATGAATGACTGATACAGAAGATGTTCATTGTAAATGCTAGCTATTGTTTATGTCTTGGCAAAAATTTTGACTATCAGGGGAAAAAAAGAATCCTATATGATAAAAACTCATACTGTACTCACACTTCTGCATAGCAGTCATTGATGCCAAAAGATAATGCAAGAATGTCAACAGAGGCTTAAAGTGTGGGAAAGTGTATAATATTCAGGCAATAAGCAATCACTTAATCACCAGACAATATTTTTTTGTGTCATACATAAAGTCACCGTGAGTGGGAATTCAACAACGACTAACAACAACAAGGAGTCTCTAAGAGATAAAGGAAATCAACAGGTATTCTTAGAAATAGAAGAACACAGACACAGAAACCTTCTAGAAAACAAGCAAGTAGCAGCATCAAAATCAAAATGGAAAGGTCAGGTATGAGGGGACTAGAAGTGAGTACTAAATTCATTTAAACATCAAAAGTCAAAAAACAAAAACAAACCCATTTCCATTGAGGAGATTCCAAGCTATAGCAACCCTAAAGGACTGAGTAGAACTAGCCCATAGGGTTACCAAGCTTGCAGTCTTTACAGTAGCAGACTTATCCTTCTCCTATTGTAGGACTGGTAGTTTGTAACTGTCAACCTTTCAGTTAGCAGCCAAGTGTTTCAGCTACTTTGTTACCAGGGCTTTCTTTTAAATATCAAACAAACAAACAAAAAATATTAGTGATAAATATGGTTACCTAAAGTGTATGTAATATTACAAAATTTATTTTTAAAAATACATGAAAAAAACAAATTATATAATTGAATCACTGAAAAAGATTTCATAACAAGCATCAGGAAATAGGAAGGGTGAGGAAAATTTGTGATTTTACCATTATGTAATGCCAATAGATGGCCAGTTTAGTGTAAATGTTTATTTCTTTTTTTTAAGTAGGCATTTAAATTTTAAACAATTAAGGTAAACACTAGAAAAACTAACAAGAGGCAAAACCTTTCTATATTATGCGGTTTCTGTTGAGTTTTATCTACTCAATTTAGACTCATAGTGACCTCATGTGACAGTAGAGCTGTCCAATATGGTTTCAATGACTCTAATGTTCATGGGAGACAATGTCACAGCTTTCTCCTGTTAAGATGCTGCTGACTTTGAACCCCCCACCTTTGCTTTAACAGCTGAGCCCATTGTGCCACTAAGGATTCTTCTGTATTATGATAAAGAAATATGAAGCTAAAAATAAATAAATGCTGATTTCTGTATGCATGTTGTTGTTGTTGTTGTTAAGTGCCATCGAGTCGGGTCCGACCCATAGCGACCCTGTACAGGGTTTCCGAGGGTGTAAATCTTTACGGGAGTAGAACGCCTCATCTTTCTCCCGCGGAGCGGTTGGTAGTTTCGAACTGCTGGCCTTAAGGTTCGCAGCTGGATTCGTAACCACTACGCTACCATAGAGTTGGATAATAACAGAACTGTGAAGAGTACATACCTCCTGGGTGGTGGGAATCTGTGGAGGTGGTGGAATGGGGATGAATTTTCAATGTTTTCCTTTATTTATGCTTATTGGGAAGAGTAAAAATACAGGCTAGAATGAAGAATAAGGTAATAGGCTACCCAGTGTGATGGGTGTTGGGGTGACAATGTGGGTTAAGGTGCTGGACTGCAAAGTTGGTTTGAACCGTAAGGTCAGAAGTTCAAACTTACCAGACACTCCACAGAAAATCTTTACAGGGTTGCTCTGATTTGGAACTGACTTGATGGCACTCAACAACGACATTTTTTAAGATTTTTAAGACACTCCTAAAGGATAAAAGGAAACATCACAAATATATTCAGTCTCTTAAGACCTTCATTGTTCTTGTCTGAGGCATTCACTATCATAAACTTAATGTACATATTTTGTCCCAAATGACATAATAACATACATGTCTATGGACAATGTACAAATTCACAATCAGGTAGTATATCTAAAACCATAAGACATTTCAAACATTCATAGGGAAAATGTTACATTGTATTGTTATTATGCAAAGTGAGTGCTTTACCAACAAATCTTCCTTCTGGACATATCCAGAAATTATTGTGAGTTAAAAAAAGAATTCTAGGTGAGAAGGAAAACACATAATCAATACTAATAATCACTGCAAAATTGCTATCTGTACTAACTGAATCATTAAACTCTGAATACATTTGTGACCCAAACAAAATGATAAATATTTAACAAAATATAAACAATTACAATATACTTTAAAACAGATTCTATAAATCCATATAAATTATTATCATATGCATTTCTCAAAAGGAGAGAGCACTACAACTTCCTTCAAACACACACACATACATACACATAACACATGATAATGTGCTTAAAAGGTGTTTCACAGGTAAATTATTTTAAATTACTGTGTATCTCCAATTATTTCAAGTTGTTCAAACTACAGAGAAGGACAATTTCTATGTTATTTTTAAAAAGCCAATGTAAGGGTGCAAGAATGATTTTTTTTTTCAAAAGGCTCAGCACAAGTATGGTCCCTACAAAAGGGAGATTAATGCTATCTCAAATGTCTCACTTTTCCAAGATGCTGCATCACTGAATAATCACTAATATCATAGCAAAACTGTGCACAACAAAACAAAACACTGCTCGGTTCTGTGAAATCCTCACAATTGTTGCTGTGCTTGAGCCACCCCATTGCTGATGCCACTGTGCCAATCCATCACATTGGCATTCCTCTTTTCAGCTAGCCCTCCAATTTACCAAACATCATGTCTTTCTCCACTGACGAGTCAATCCTAATAACATGTCTGAACTATGAGAGACGAAGTGTCACCATTCTGGTTCCAAAGGTGCATTCTGTACTTCTTCCAACAGATACCTGTTTGGACTTATAGCAATCCATGGTACCTTCAATATTCTTCTCAAACACAACTCAAAAGCATCAACTCTTCTATGGTCTTCCTTATTCATTATCCAACTTTAACATGCATATGAGGCAATTGAAAATACCATGCTTGGGTCTCAGGAGCACTTTACACCTCAAATGAATATCTTTCCTCTTGAACAAAGAGGTTGTGTGCAACAGATTTGCCTAATGATTCCGGTGTTTGATTTCTTGGCTGCTCCTTCCATGAGTGTGGATCCAAACAAAATGAAGTCTTTGACAACTTCAATCTTTCTCCATTTATCACAATATTATTTATTTGCCTATTTTTGACAAGGTTTCTCTTAAATTGAGGTGCAATCCATATTGAAGGCTGTAGTCGTTTACTTTCCTCTGTGTTTTAAGTTCTCTTTGCTTTAAGTAAACAAGGTTAGAACATGTACATATCTCAGGTTGTTGATGAGTCTTCCTCCAATCCTGATGTCACATTCTTCATGTAATCCAACTTCTCGAATTATTTGCTAAGCATACATCTGAATAAGTATAGTGAAAGAATACAATACTAGTGCACATCTTTCCTGATTTGTACACCATTCAGTGTCACCTTGCTCTGCTTAAATAACTGTCTCTTGGTCTATGGACAGGTTCCTTATGAGCACAACAAAGTGTTCTGGAATACCCATTCTTCACATTGTTGTATGTAGCTTGTCATGTTTCACTCATTCAAAACCTTTGCATAGTCAATAAAGCACAAGCACACATATTTCTGGTATTCTCTGCTTTTAGCCAAGATCCATCATACATCAGCAATGATATCTCTTGTTCCACATTGTCTTCTGAATTCAACTTAAATTTCTAAAAAGTTCTCTGACAATCTACTGTTGCAGCCATTTTTGAAATATCTTCAACAAAAGTTTACTTGCATGTGATATTAATAATATTGTTCAATAATTTCTGCATTCTGTTGGGTCTCCTCTCTTCAGAATGGGAATAAATATAGATTTTCCAGTTAGTTGGCCAGAAAACTGTCTTCAAAATTTCCTGGCATAGATGAGAGAGCGCCTCAGTGCTACATCAGTTTCTTGAAAAATTTCTATTTGTTTTCCATCAATTTCTTGAGCCTTGTTTCTTACCAATTATGTCAGTGCAGCTTGAACTTCTTCCTTCTGTACCATCAGTTCTTGATAAATATACTTCCTCTTGAAATGGTTGAACATTAACCTTTTCTTTTCAGTATAGTGACTCTGATTATACATTCTAGTCTACTGCTGATACTTTCTGAATCATTCAATATATTGCTCATGTTACTGATTCTAGGTGCCATCAAGTCAGTTCTGACTCATAACAACTCTATGTACAATAAAAGGAAACACTGCATGGTTTGCTATATTGTTGTTACGTGTTGTTAAGTGGAACATAAAATAATGTTCCAATTATCGTCGACTCAGTTCCAACTCATAGCAATCTTGTACAGGGTTTCTGAGGAGCGGCTAGTGAGTTTGAACTATGGAACTTTCTATTCAAACCAGACTTGTGGACCAATGATTATCCAACAGAATGACACCAGGACTCTAGGTCTGCGCCATCACAATTAGTGTTAAACTTAAGGAGTGCTACTGCTACTGTATCAATCCATCTTGTTGGGTGTCCTCTTTTTCACTGCCCCTCCACTTTACCAAACATGATGTCCTTCTCCAGGCACTTGACCCTCCTGATAACATGTCCTAATGTGAGAGATTAAATCAGGCCATCCTGGCTTCTAAGGAGGATTCTGGCTGTACTTCTGCAAACACAGATTTGTTTGCTCTTCTGGCAGTTTATGGTACTTTCAATATTCTCCTCCAACACCGTAACTCAAATGCAGCAATTATAGTCTTCCTTATTCATTATCCAATCTTCACACGCACCTGAGGCTATTGAAAATACTATGTCTTGGGTCAGGCACACCTTAAAATTCAAACTGGTATCTTTGCTCTTGAAGACTTTAAGGAGGTCTTATGTTGCAGATTTGCCTAATACAGTATGTCATTGATTTCTTGACTACTGTGTCCATGAATGCTGATTATGGATCAAAACAAAATGAAGTCTTTGACAACTTCAATCTTTTCCCCATTTATCATAGTGTTATTTAATGTTCAGTGGAAAGGATTTTTGCTTTCTTTATATCATGGTACAGCCCATACTGAAAGCTGTGGTCTTTCATCTACAACAGTAAGTATTTTAGGTCCTCTTCACTTTCAGCAAGTAAGGTTGTATGATCTACATATCACAGGTTGTTAATGATTCTCTTCCAATATTGTTGTCATACCCTTCTTCATATACATGAGCTCAGTAAAGTGTTATGAAATACCCATTCTCCACAGTGTTATCCAGAGCTTGTCATGATCCAACAGTTGTCAATAAAGCAAAAGTAAACATCTCTGATGTTCTGCTTTCATTCAAGATGGCAACGATAATACCTCCAGTTCCATATTTTCTTCTTAATCAGGCTTGGGTTTCTGACAGTTTCCTGCAGATGTACTGTTGCAGCAGCTTTTGAATTATCTTCAGCAACATTTTACTTGCATGGAATATTTATGACAATTGTTTGAGGATGTTCACATTCCATCATGTCACCTCTCTTTGGAATGGGTACATATATGGATCTCTTCCAGTTGGCCAGCAGTTCTCTTCCAAATTTTTTGTCATAGATGCGTGAGTGCAAATGCTGCATCAATTTCTTGAAAGAATTCAATTTGTGTTCCATCAATTTCCAGAGACTTTCGTTTTTCACCAATACCTGGGACTTTTTCCTTCAGTACAATCAATTCTTAATCATATGCTACCTCTTGAAAAGATTGGACATCTAAAATTTCTTTTTGGTACACTGACTTTGTGTATTCCTCCCATCTTCTTTTAATAGTTTCTGTAGCACTCAATAAATTTTCCACAGAATCTTTCTATAGGTCAGTCAAGGCTTGAATTTTTTCTCCAGTTCTTTCCACTTGAGAAATGTTGAACATGTTCTCCCATTTTGGTTTTCTAACTCCAGGTCTTTGCACGTTTCATTATAATAATTGACTTTGTCTTTGTGAGATGCCCTTTGCAATTTTCCATTCAGTTCTTTAACTTAACGATTTTTTGCATTCACTTTAGCATTCCACATAGGAGAAAGAGTTTCAGTGTCTCTTCTGACATCCATTTTGGTCTTTACTTTGTTTCCTGTATAATGTTTCCTGTATAATGTTGTATTACAGTTCATCTTCTCTTTGGTCATAAATGTCTAATGAATCAAATTTATTATTAAGACCATGTCTAGATTCAGGAATATGCTCAAGGTCTTATGTTCACTCTCATGGACTTGATTTAATTGTCTTCATTTTCAGCCTGAACTTACATCTGAGCAAACAATAGTCTGTTCCACAGTCTGTACCTGCTCTTGACTTGGTTGATGATATTGAGCTTTTCCACCATCTCTTCCCACAGTCAATTTGACTCTTGTATATTCCATCTGGTGTGGTTGTGGTGTTTTCTGTTGTTCAAAAAAATGTATTTGCAACAAAAAGTCATTGGTCTTTCAAAATTCTATCGTGTGATCTCCAGCATCATTTCTATCACGAATTTTTTTCAGGTATTGATCCTTCCTCTTTGTTTCCAACCTTTGTATTCCAAACACCAGTATTTATTAATACATCTTGATTACATGTTTGATCAGTTGCATACTGAAGAAGTTGGTAGAATTTCACAATTTCATCATCACTGTTTTTTGTGATTAGTGCATAAATTTGAATAAGGGTGGTATTAACTTTTCTTCCTTGTATGTGTATGGATATTACCCTATCACAGACAGCATTGTATTTTAAGATAGATCTTGATTTTTTTTTTACCATGAATATGACACTGTTCCTCTTCAATTTGCATTCCCAGCTTAGTAAACCATATGATTATATGATTCAAAATGCCCAATACTAGCAGTTTCAAGAGGGAGTTTAGTTTCAGAGAGTACAGGGAAAGGTAGAATCCCCACTGAATAGTTTTCATTTTGTATAGGCAGGTGTGGTGAGAGAGATGGGGATAGGATTCATTTGATTCAGTTGTGAGTAGTTGTTATCATAACTATTTGTGATTGTCACAATTGTAAAGATAGAGGATGTGCAGCAAAAAGGGGGGATTAGTTCATCTTACATTTCAGGAACAGAGAACCAACCCTAGGACCTTCAAGAAAGAAGAGCATGAGTGGAACATGGGGCCCTAACTAAGAAGTAGTAACACCAGAGATGGAGGCAGAGGTAATGACATGGAGGGATTGAGCAGCTGTGGACTCTAGACTCACGGAAAGAGAAAGGCTGTGTGCTGATGATGGCCAGGAGGTTGACTTCCAGAATGTAGAAGTTGTTTAAATGTTTATACATTCCTGTGTGTTTGTTTTTGTTTTAGTTTTGTACATCATAAAAAGGGGAGGGGAGAGTGATTTCTTGATTTAAAAAAAAAAAAAAAAAAAACAAGATGGTTACGGGGGAGGACGCAATGCACTAGAGGGTAGACACAGATTGACATGAGTGATGGGGCAGACCATATACAATGGGAGGGAGGTTGGCAGAGGGAAGATGAGGGTGGCAGTAACAAAGGGAGAAATGCAGTAGTTAAAGTGAATAGATGTAAATGCTGTTAACTATTGATTCATGTAGGAGATTGCAACCATGTAATGAAGCAAAGTATATCATTTGATGAGTGTAAAACTCATAAAAAAAATTTGATGATCTGCTCTATAAACCTTCATTCAAATCACACAAAAAAGTTTAAAAAGAATTCCTAGCATATTGTTTTTATAGAATATTCTGGTTTTCATAGCATGTAACAGCTGATCCTATGTGATAGACTGAATAGTAAAGAATAGTCATTTATATTTGAAAGAAAATAGCTTGTTTTGTTTGTTCATTTGTTTGGCTAGGGCTTTTGCAAGAATTACTATAAAAATTGGAGCTCTTGTGTGGTGCTATGGAGTAATGCACTGGACTGCAAAGTCAGTCTGAACCGCAAAATCAGGGTTCATGCTCACCAGCCACTCCTCAGAATCCCTATGTAGGGTCACTATGGGTTGGAAACTACTCCGTAACACTTAAGGGTAGCAACAACTCTAAATGTTAAAGTAGGCTGGTATTAGTTCAGTAATAGACCCATGTCCTAATGTACTGACCCCACAAACAGATTAGCACATACACAGAAACTTGTCATATGACAGGTTACATTTAAATACAGAGTGGAAAACAGATACAGTAAGTTGTTGTTGTTGTTGTTAGGTGCTATCGAGTTGGTACTGACTCATAGCAACCTTATGCACAGCAGAATGATACAGTAAGTGGTGCTGCAAAAATCTGTTCTCAATTAAGAAAAGAGAAATATGTATAACTCAAAAAGAAAAAAATGTGCATACCCAAAACTACTACCATGGAGTCTATTGTCTATTACAACTCAGCAAGCATGTATAAGGTGTCTGAGGCTGAAAACCTTTATGGAAGCAGAATGCCTCATCTTTCACCTACAAATCCGCTCACTAGTGGGTTTGACCTGCCAAATTAACAATCCAATGCTTATTCTACAGTGCAATGAGAACTCCTGACTTACTGAAAAGGGGGTGCTAAAATCTCCAGATATTTTTGGATTTTTTTTCCTTTCTTCTGTCATTTTTTTGCCTCAAAAGTTTTGATGCTCTGTTCTAGGTACAAACATAATTAGAAATTTTATATCTGATTTTTATATTCATAAAAATCCACTTTACATCTTTCAGTGCTCCAGGTTCAGAAGACATTTTAAGTCATCAGATTTCTTATACCTACTTTTTAAATGCTTTCCCTTTCAGGATTTAAAGGACAGGTTTCATAGCCAGCATGATTAAGTAGAATTATACCATCTTAAAGAAATCCACCTCAATGCAAAGAAAACAAAATACATTTATCTGGACCAATAAATGGTATCATGTTAAAAGGAGACAAGACTGTAGTTGTCAAAGATTTCATTTTGCATAGATTCACAATCAATGCTCATGGAAGCAGCAGTCAATAAATCAAATGACACATTGCATTAGGCAAATTTGCTACAAAATACCTCTTTAAAGTGTTAAAGAGCAAAGATGTCACTTTGAGGACTAAGGTACCCCTGACCCAAGCAATGAGATTTTCAATCCCCTCATATGCATCTGAAAGTTGGACAGTAAATAAGGAAAACTGTAGAAGAATTGATGCATTTTAATTATGGAGTTGGTGAAGAATATTGAAAGTACTATGGACTGCCAAAAAAACACACAGCTCTATCTTGGAAGAAGTACAGCCAGAATGCTCCTTAGAAGTGAGGTTCACAGACTTCACCTCTTATACTTCAGAAATATTGTCAAGAAGAACTAGTCCCTAGCGATGGACATTATGCTTTGCAAACTGAAAGGTTCAGAGAAAGAGGCAGACTCCCAAAGAAATAGACCAACACCATGGCAACAACAATGGGTTCAAACATAGCAACAATTGTGAGGATAGTCCAGGACCAGGCAATGTTTCGTCTGTTGTAAATAGGGTCACAATGAGCTGGAAAAGACCCTATGACACTTAACAGCAACATAGCATCTTGCTATTTTTTTTATATGTGTGTTTTATTTTTGTTTCTCTCTTTTTTTTTTCATTTTGTCTTATTTTGATATAATTTACTACTACATTTTATTTTATCTATTGCATCTTAGTTATTTTATTATTTTATTGACTTCTCAAGGGTGAAGTAAGATTGTGCTTCCTTAATAACTTACAGTCTATTCTGAGTCAATATTATACTGTGTCACATTTTGCAGGTGACACATCCCTGATTCCTACTTCAAACATCCACATTTTTACTTCACACCTGTCACTTCCCGTTTCACACCTCCCACTTCACTCTTCATACTTCCTTCCCACTTCAAATTAACTTATTACATTCTATAGATATAGTTATATGTTATTGTGGTGGTTGTTAGGTGCCATTGAGCTGATATCAACTCATAACAACCCTATGAACAACAGAACGAATCTGTTGGTCCTGAACCAACCTCACAATTATTACTACACTTGAGCTCATTGTTGCTGCCACTGTGCCAATCCATCTCATTGGGGGTCTTTCTCTTTTTCTCTAACCCTCCACTTTACCAACCATTACTTCTCCAGGGACTGGTCCCTCCTGATAATATGTCTGAAGTATGAGAGACAATATTTGGCCATTCTGGCTGTACTTCTTCCAACACAGATTGGTTTGTTCTTTTGGCAGTCCCTGTGATTTTTAATATTTGTCTCTAACACCATAACTCAAATGCATCAATTCTTCTGTGGTCTTCTTTATTCACGCTCAAGCTTTCGCATGCATATGAGGCTATTGAAAATACCATAGCTTAGGTCAGGCGCACCTTCGTCCTCAGATTGATATCTTTGCTATTTAACACTTTAAAGAGATCTTGTGTTGCAGTTTTGCCTTGTGCAAGACATCTTTTGATTTCTTAACTGCTATTTGTACTTCCATGAGTGTGGATGGTTGATCTGAGCAAAATGAAGTCTTTGATAACTTCAATTTTTTCTCCATTTATTGGTCCAGTTGTGAGGATGTATTGGTCCAGTAGTAATATTACAACAACACAATCTAATTAATCAATTCCCTGTACTTCGTATTTTATTTTTTACTTTTATTTATGGTATATTCCACCTTACAATCTTATTGTTTTTGCTGTAAAATTCCTGTATCCATTTAAGAAAATTATAAGAATTTTTTTTTAAATCTGCCCACGTATGTACTATTTTCAATGTTCTTTTTATTTTATAGAACCCAAGTTTCCATATGAAATAATTTCCCTTCAACTTGAAAATTGTTTTAGTTGATGTAAATTGTGGTAGCTAGTTTTTTTGTTTCCACTCCAACACGTTAAAAATGTTATTCTTTCCTTTTCTTTTTCCTTCTTCCTCTTTTTCCTCCTCCTCCTTTGCTTCTTCTTCTTCTATTTGCTTCAGTCCCAGGGTGTGCTTTTTTGTCACAATTTCCATGACTATTAGTATTATTTCAAATGTATTCATTTTTCTTAACCTCAAATTAATATTTTTAATGTCCACCTTCTGGGTATTTATTTTAGATATATTTACTAGCTCAATAAGTCTCCAAGTTTACTACATGTTCAATTATAAAGCCTTTCTATTGTGCTTAATCAACTGTAAAAATGTGCTTGTTGTCAGCAGCTGACCCACTCTGAGTATACCAGGAGGGAGGAGAATCTAACTCAATAACAGCCCAAGACTAATTCCTGTGAGGCTAAGATCAGACATGCTTACACCCTTCACATTTTCATCATTTTTCACACCAACCATTCTTCCCTCAGCACTGTCTACTTTACTTAGCTAGGTTTGATAACTGATTGCAAAGACACAGAACTCAAAAACAATATTCACAATTATGGACTTTATTAGGGAACTTAACAGGTTACAATTTGGTCTTTGATCAGGATAGTCTCTTCTTTGCCATGCCTGTAGGCAGGCCTCTCTATGGCCCTTAGCCTCTTGTCAAGGCCACTACCTTGCTCTGGAAATTTAACAATGCTCTTTTAACACTGTTGCTAAATGCCCAAAGGGCATTCCACTCCACTATAAGCCTCAATCCAAGGGAGCTCAGCTATAGCTCCACTGGCCAGAAAATCTAGCCCTAAATTCAAAACCTAGAGGTGCCCCACTCCAGAAGCAAACCTTCTGCTCAAACTCGCTGTTTTATTTAGTCTGTGACTGGAAGCCCATCATTCTGTCATGTACTTTGGCTTTTGGTTCTGCTACTGCCACTTTTCTGATGTCACAGCAGTCTCTGAGTCCAGAGGTTCAACACCCAAGGATCTTGGGGTCCAAAGGAAATGCTTCATCCCAACTGCAAGAATACATTTTTAGAAAGATCAGCCTCTGGACTTGTTGTGGCTGATGATGTTGATCTTCTACACTGTCTCTTCCCATATATGTAGTTAACTTGATTCTTGAGTATTCCAGCTGGTGAAGTCCACATGTATGGTTGCCATTTGTATTTCTGAAAATAGATTTATGTAATAAATAACTAATTGGTCTTCTAAATTTTATTTTGTGATCTACAACTTTGTTTCTGTCATGAAGTCATATTTTCCAACTATAGATTCTTCCTGTTTGTTTCTAACTTTTGCATTCCAATTACCATTAATTACCAATGTACCTTGATTGCATGTTTGCTCAATTTCAAACTGAAGAAGTTGGTGGAATTTTTCAATTTTATCATCATTGGCTTTAGTGGTTGCTGTGTAAATTGAATAACTGGTATTCTTTATAGGTATATGGATAGTGTTATATCACAGATAGCATTTAGTTCAAGCTAGATCTTAATATATATATATTTAACCTTTTCTTAAGCTTTTACAATAACGGTCTCATAGAGTATTTGTCTTTTTGTGATATGTGACTCCGTTCCTCTTCAATTTGTCATTCCCACCATAGTAAACCATATGATTATTGGATTCCCAATTCAATGGCCAATATCAATCTGTTTCAACTGATTTATACCTGGGATATCAATCTTTATGCAGCCCATCTCACTTTTTACAACTTCCAATTTTCCTCTATTCATATTTCATATATGTTCTGATTATTTATAGATGTTTGCAGCTGTTTCTTCTCATTTTGAGTTGTGCCTGATCAGCAAATAAAGATCCTGAAAATTTTGCTCCATCCACATCATTAAGGTAAACTCTGTTTTGAAGAGGCAACTCTTCCCCGGTTTTATTCTGTACTTTAGGGACTCAACTTGCAGGACTATATCAAATCATGATCCACTGCTATTAATAAAATTTAAAGTACCTGGCTTTCAGAAGTTTTCCATCTCTCCTACTACTAGTCTATCTGAAAACATCATTGGTATCCCTGCTAGTATTTAAAATACTGATGATACAGCTTCCAGCATTCACAGCAACACAGAAGCCAAATTGGTTTGTTCTTCTGGCAGTCCATGGTACTTTTAATATTGTTCTCCAACACCATAGCTCAAATGCATCAGTTCTTCTACAGTCTTCCTTATTTATTGTCCATTTTTCACATACATATGAGGCTACTGAAAATACTATGGATTGAATCAGGTGCACGTTAGTACTAAAACTGACATCTTTGCTCTTTAATACTCTAAAAAGATCTTGTGCAACAGATTTGCCTAATATAATACTTTGTTTGATTTCTTGACTGATTCCATGAATGTTGATAGTGGAGCTAAGCAAAAATGAAATATTTGACAATCATGATTTATGATGATGTTATATATTGGTCTAGTGGTGAGGATTCTTGTATCTTTACATAGAGGTGTAACCCATATTGAAGGCTATGATTTGATCTTCATCAATAAATATTTTAAGTCTTCTTTTTTTTTCTTCTGCTGGCAAGGTTGTATCATCTGCATATCGCAGGTTGTTAATGAGTCTGCCTCCTATCCTGACACCATAATTTTTTTCATATAATCCAGCTTCTCATATTATTTGCTCAACCTATAGGCTACGAATCGGGCTGCAAACCACAAGGTCAGCAGTTCGAAACTACCAGCTTTTCCGCGGGAGAAAGATGAGGCGTTCTGCTCCCGTAAAGATTAACAGCCTTGGAAACCCTGTGCAGGGTCGCTATGAGTTGGAACTGACTCTACGGCACATAACAACAACAACAACATAGATTGAATAAGTATGATGAAAGAATACAACCCTGGAACACACCTTTCCTAATTTTAAAACATTCAGTGTCCCCTTGTTCTGTTTGAACCACTGCCTCTTGGTCAATGTGCAGATTTCTCATGAGCACAATTAAGTGTTACAGAATACTCATTCTCCACAATATTGTCCATAGTTTGTCATTGTCCACACAGTAAAAAGCCTTTGCTTAGTAAATAAACCACAGGCAAACATCTTGCTGGTATTGTCTGCTTTCAATCAAGATCCATCTAACGTCAGCAATGATATCCCTCATTCTACATCCTCATCTGAATCAGGCTTGAACCTGTGGCAATTCCCTGTCAACAGACAGTTGCAGCTTTTTAAATTATATTGAGCAAAATTTAACATGCATGTGGTATTAATGATATTGTCCAATGATTTCCAGAAGTCACTGGGTCACCTCCCTTTGGAATGGCCACAATTATGGATTGTTTCCAATCAACTGACCAGGTAGTTGTCTTACAAATGTCTTGGCATACATAAGTGAGTGTCTCCAGTGCTGCATTAGTTTGTTGAAATATTTCAATTTGTATTCCACCAACTTCAGGAACCCCATTCTTTACCAATACCTTCGGTGTCCTATGGATTTCTTCCTTCAGCATCATTGGTTCTTGATCAAATGCTATCTCTTGAAATGGAAGAACATTAACCATTTATTTATACTACAATGACTCTGTGTATTTCTCCCATCTTCTTTTGATACTTTCTGCATCATACAATATTTTGCCCATAAAATCCTGCAATATTCAATTCAAGGCTTAATATTTCTTCAGTCTTTTTAGCTTGAAAAATGCTGTGAGATTTCCAAAATGAAATTCTTATGGTTTTCTAACTCCAGGTCTTTGCACATTTCATTATAATACTTGGCTTTGTTTTCTCAAGCTACTTCTTGAAATTTTCTGTTTGGTTATTTTACCTCTTCATTTCTTTCATATGCTTTAGTATCTCTGCAGAGAAGAGCAAGTTTCAAAGTCGCTTCAGACATCCACTCTAGCCTTTCCTTCTTTCTTGTCCTCTTAATGTCCTTTTGGCTTCTTCCTTTATGATGTTCTTGATGTCATCCCACAACTCTTCTGGTACTCAGTCATTATTGTCTAATGCTTCAAATCTGTTCTTGAGATGGTTTCTAAATTCACATAGGATATGCTCACAAGATCATATTTTGACTCTTCTGTACTGGTTCCAGTTTTCTTCAGCTTCACTTTGAACTTGCATATGAATAGTTTATGGTCTACTCCACAGACTGCCTCTGGCTTTGTTTAGGCTGAAGATTTGGAGGTTTTCCACCATCTCTTCTTACATATTGATTTCTGTGTATTCCATCTGGAAAGGTCCATGTGTACAGTTGTCTTTTATGTTGTTTAAATAATGTGTTTGCAACGAGTGTCAGTCTTGCAAAAGTGTATCATGTGATCTTCAGCTTTATTTATATCACCAAGGCCATATTTTCCAACTATTGATCTTTGCTTTTTGTTGCCAACCTTTGCATTCCAATCATCATTAATTATCCATACATTTTGATTGTATGTTTGGTCAATTTCAAGTTGGTAGAATTCTTCAATTTAATCATCACTGGCTTTAGTGATTGGTGCATAAATTTGAATAATGGTGGTATTAGCTGGTCTTCCTTGTAGGCCTATGGATATTATCCTATCACAGACAGCACTGTACTTAAATACAGATCCTGAAATGCTGTTTTTGATAAAGAATACTACATCATTCCACCTCAACTTGTCTTCCCCAGAATAGTAAATTATTTGATTGTCAAACTCAAAAGGGCCAATACCTGGCCATTTCAGCTCACTAATGTTTAGTATAATGATTTTTATGCATTCCACTTATTTTTTCACATTATCTAATATTCCTCGATTCATACATCCCATGTGCCAATTTTTTTTTTTTTAATTTTTATCATGAATTGAATAAAGGTTACAGGCAAGATCATCAACTTTACATTCAATAATTCATACAATTTTCTTCACCTCCATATTTACAATCCCTCCATGTAACAACAGAGTCCTGGTATTGTACTGTAGGATAAGCACAAGACCTTAAGGTCAGTTTAAATCACAAGGTGATGTTCAAATCCACCAGCCACTACTCAGAAACCCTATATAAAGGGTTTCTATGAGTTGGGACCAACTCGATGGCACTTAACAACAATATTGCAAGAACAGTTATCCTGCTTCTGCCCTGTGATTCCTATTTGCATTCCACCTACTTTCCTATCCCTACTCAATTTTGCCTTTAGAAAATGTTGCCCTCTTGATTTTCATGATTGATCATTCCAGGGTGAGTATACCTTGCTAGGGTTGTTGTCCCACCCTATAAATCTATTTACTGCTTGCCTGAAAATTCAGCCATGAAGGTGAGTTCTTTTTTATAACTAAAGAGTGGTCAAGGGCCATAGTTTCAGCTTCCTTCCTACAATTTCTTTCTGACCAGCAAACCCTGTTTTGTTTATAAAATAATTTTGAGTTATACTTCACATTTTTTCCCACCCTACCTGGGACCTCTAATGTTTTCCCTTTAAGAGCAATTGGTAGTGGTAGCTGGGAACCATCTAACTGTCCTGGTCTCAGAGTCATAGTGATTGATGTTCACATATTTTATTAGTCCATTGGCCTACTTGATTCCAAGCCTCTTCAATTCCATATTCCAGTTAGTAATGGATGTCTGCAGCTGTTTCTATTCATTTTGCGATGTGTTCCATCATTAATGAATGTCCCAAAAACCTTACTGCATTAACGTCATCACAATCAACTCTACTTTAAAAGGGCAAGTCTTCCTCAGTCGTATTTTTGAATGCCTTACAACTTGAGGGACTCATCTTTTGGCAATACATCTCACAATATTCTGGAGTTATTCATCATGTTTCAGTATTCAATATTCTGGTGTTATCTGACAATGCTCCACTGCTTTTCATAAAAATTTCAGTGGCTAAACATTCAGAAATAGTCTGCCTCTCTTTCTTCTTGTTCTGTTGTATTCTGGAAACTCAACTGAAACTTGTCCACCACTGATGTATCCTGGTGGTATTTAAAATACCAGCAGCAAAGCTTCCAGCATCACAGCAACACACAAGCTACCACAATATAACAAACTGACAGTGATTGTATAGTGCTACACCACTCCATAATCCCTGATATAAACCACTATTTCTCCTCTCAGTATTCTCCCCCATATTTCATGTTCCTGCATTTTGTGGCATCATCTCACAGAATTTAAGAGCTGTCAAGGAAACAGATCATGTGGTTGTGGACACTGGCAAGTCCATATCTGCAGTTCAGACTTCCATCTTTAGGATTCTCTTCACTCATATCAAATCAGGTTGTTGATTAACACGTCTATGGAAGCTTGTGAATTAGGTCAGGTTGATTGCGCAAGTCCCCAAAAGAAATAGAGGCAGATTGTCAACGGGATGCATTGACAGACACAGTGGCTATAATAATAATCTCAAATATAACAACAATTGTGAGGATAGCATGGGAAGGGGCACTGTTTTGTTCTCTCTCATGAATAGAGTTATTATGAGTCAGAGATGATCTGATGGCACCTAACATTTAAACATATATCTATATAGAGAGAAATATAGATATATATTTAATACAAAAACAAGCAAGTTGTTCATCAATGAGCCATTAAGGCAAGCAATCAAGTCCCTTCAGGACAAACCCCATTTAAGACTGAAACTCAGTTTGAACTTGTATGTTTCCTGCTGTGATGCAATATCAAGTATAAGGCATCACTTATGAAGTATTATTCTTACTCACAAATACTTATTTTTCCATGAACCTAATCATGAACTCAGTCTAAATTTCAGCTTACAAGAAATACTAAGAATACAAAAACAAATTAAACAGAGCAGTAAAGAAACAATCAGATGCATCTAGAATATAGGGTATTTTACATCACATTTATGCCCAATAATTGAAAAATTCAACGTTCTGAAAAGTTTTTTGAAGGAATCTATTCTATATTATAACAGGCTATAGAAAATTAACAACTTTTATGAACTTAGATTGTATTGTGGTTAAAAAAATCAGATATTAGAAGAAAAGCATTTTGAAACAATGGAGGAAATAAGAATATAGACTAGATATTAATTATTTTTAAAATGAGTACCTTTCCCAGTTCAGTGAGTAGTGTGTGAGGTCTTAAAAATTTGAGAGTAGCTGTCCAAGATATAACAATTATTCTCTACTCTCCTAGAGTAAAAGAGGAAGACAATATCCCCAAATTCAAAGAAACAACTGGACTGTGGGACTCAGTCTCCATGAAGAGCTGCTTCCTCTAACAGGACGCCAGAAGAACTGGTTGGTGCCTGGCTACCATTATCAAACATTTCAATTGGTGATCAATGGATCATGACAGAAAGGGAAAAATGATGAAACAGAAGTTCAAATTTACAAAGAATCCAGAGATACTGGACCCACTGAATTTGGAGGAGCTCCTGAGCCTATTGTACTTAGATAAGCTTGTATTCTTGAAGTACAACTATCCCCTGCAGGCATCTTTAAGCAAAACATATAATAACCGAATAAAAAAAGAAAAACAAGCAGTTTAGCTCAAAAGTTTAGATTTCCATCCTTAACAAGGATGAGAAGTTTAAGAGGCAATGAGTCTAAATTAATGGAGATGAAACAACTTGAGCAGCAATAATGAGATTGTTGACACATTGTGAAGAATGTAACTGATGTCACCGAACAATCTAGTATGTGTAGAAATTGTTAAATGAATGCATGTTTGATGTGCATATTTTCGCTGAAAATAAAATAAAATTTCATTAAAAATATATTGAACATAAAAATTATTACCTTTGTTAGTATGATGATGATATTGTGGTTATGTAAGAGCATACCCTTGTCCTTTAGAAAATCGTGCTACAATATTTAAGAGAGAAGTATTGCATCTGCAACCTATTTGCTTTTCAAATTTTTATTTGGAAATAATTTAAAACACAAAAAGTAAAAATAAAAATATTTTAAGGAACACAACCCTGTACCCTTTTCCAAGATTCATCTATAATTTATATTAATATTCTACCCTCCTGGCTTATCTGCTCTATTATTTGTGTCTCCCTCTCAAATTCTCTAATATAGATATGTATGTATATAACATATTTTAAAATATATGAACAGACAAATATATTGTTCTTGTTGTTGTTGTTAAGTGCCATCAAGTCAGTTCTGACTGATAGTGATCCTGTGTAGGATTTCTGAGAGTTGGCTGGTGAGTTTGAGCCACTGACCTTGTGGTTCAAACTGACTTTGTAGTCCAGTGCATTAACTCACAGAGCCACACCAGGATTCCAGACAAATGTATGTGTGTGTGTGTGTGTGTGTGTATATATACATTTTTCTGGTTCTTTATTTACCGCATACAGCATTGCATATACGTGAATTTCATATAGCATTGCCTTTTACTTCTAAGTGCATTTTCTAAAAATAGGGATCTTCTCATTTATAAGCACAACATAAATATCCAAGTCACAAATTTGCATCAATATCATACTGCTATCTAGTCTATTATTCAATTTCTAATTTTGTCAGGTGATGAAATAATGTCCTCATGAATTTTCCCATCTAGTTTGGAAACAAATTAATAAATGGTAGTGATAATTAAAGTTTTGTGTCAAGTTGGCTGTGCTAAGATTCTCAGTGGTTTAGTCATTGAGATACAGTAATCCTCCATGATGAGATCTAATATAATGTAATCATCTCCATGATGGTATTTGCCATGAGCAGCCAATCAGTTGAAGAGAGGTTTTCTTGGGGTATTTCCTGCAACATCTTTCATCTTACAAAGATAAAAAGAGAAAGAAATGACCAGAAGAAGAAGGACCTATTATTACCACTAAGAAAGAAGAGCCAGGATGGAGTCAGCCTTTGGATCTGGATTCCCTGCACTGTGAAGTTCCTAGATTCAGAGAACATTGATGCCAAGACACATGGATATTTCCAAGGAATATTGGGCAAACAACTGCTGAGATAAGAGAAGAACATTAATACAGAAAAGAGAAATAGAGAAGGTCTTCCCTTATAGATCACACTTGGAATTACTAGTTTTAGCCTGGTAACCTATGAGAGAATAAGTTTCTATTAGTAAAAGTCATCAAGTTGTGGTATTTCTGTTATGCTGTTGTTATTGTTAGGTGTCTTCAAGTTGGTTTCCAACCATAGTGACTCTATGCATGACAGAAACACTGCAGGGTCCTGGGCCAACCACATTGTCATGGTTACATTTGAGCTCATTGCTGCTGCCACTGTGCCTCCAATCTATCTCTGTGGTTTTCCTCTTTTTCACTGACCCTCCACCTTACCAAACATGATGTTCTTTTCCAAGGACAGGTCCATCCTGATAATATGTCCGAGGTATAAGAAATAAAGTCTTGTCATTCTGGCTTCTAAGGAGCATTCCGGTTGTACTTCTTGCAAAAGAGATTGGTTGATTCTTCTGGCAGTCAATGGTATATTTAATATAATTTTTCAACACCATCACTCAGATGCATCAATTCTTCTACGGTCTTCCTTATTCATTGTTCAACTTTGACGTGCACATAAAAATATTGAAAATATCATGGCTTCGATAAGGCACACCTGGGTCCTCAAAATGACATCTTTGCTCTTGAACACTTTAAAGGGGTCTTTTGCAGCAGGTTTGCCTAATGCACTGTCATTTGATTTCTTGACAGATGCTTCTGTGAATGTTGATAGTGGTTCCAAGCAAAATAAAGTCTTTGACAACTTCAATCTTTTCTCCCTTTCTCATGATGATATTTATTGTTCAGGTGGTGAGATCATTTGTTTCCTTTACATTTTTTTGAGGTGGAACCCACACTAAAGACTGTGGTTTTGGGTCTTCATCAGAAAGTATTTTAAGCACTCTGCTTTCAACAAGCGATGTTGTATCATCTATATGTCACAGGTTGTTAATGAGTATTTCTCCAAACTTGATGTTACATTCATCTTCATTTAATCCATCATCACTACTTATTTGCTCAGCATACAGACTGAATAAGTATGGTGAAGGAATACCCTGACACACATATTTCCTTATTTTAAACCATTTAGTGTCACCTAGTTCTTTTCTAACAGTTGCCTTTTGTCTATATACAGGTTCCACATGGGCACAATTGTTACACAATACCCAATTTCTACAATGTTGTTCATAGCTTGTCATGATCTACACAATCTTTCTGGTATTCTATGCGCTCAGCCAAGATCGATCTGATGTTTTCAATGATATCCCTTGTTCCATGCCTTTGTTTGAATCCAACTTGAACATCTGGCGACTCCTGTCAATATTGTTGCAGCTGTTTTGTGATTATCTTTAGCAAAATTGTACATACTTATATGAGGCACTGTAGAATAAAGCACTTGACCGCAAGGTCACTTTGAACCACAAGTATGGTGGTTCAAACTCACCAGTCTTTCCTTGGAAACCCTATACAGGGTCACTATGAGTTGGAAATGACTCAATGGCAATAAACAGCAACAAAAATATGAATGATAGTGTCTGATGGTTTTTGTATTCCATTGGGTAATCGATCTTTGGAATGGATATAAATATGATTATCTCCCAATCAGTTGGCTAGTTAGCTGTCTTCCATATTTCTTGAAATAGCTGGATGAATGCTTCCAGTGCTGCATTAGTTTCTTTTTTTTTTTTTTCTAAATGTTTTCTTGTGAATTATGCGATAGTTTACATGAGAGAACATTAGTTTTACATTCATCCTATCATATATCATTTCATTGTCATGGTTACAATCCCCTTCATGCATCATCAACCAACCAAAGGATATACACTACAAGCCTGCCCCCCAGTTGTCAGCACACAGCCCCTCTCCCTCTCTGGGTCTAAAGTCACCAGCTGCTCCATCTCTCCACATCATCATCTCTGCCTCCATCTCTGGCATCACTGCTTCTCTGGGTGGGATCCCGCTCTCCGTTCTTCTCCCTTGGTGGTACCAGGGACCTCTGCTCCTAAACTGCAAAGTTAATCA
>NW_006408649.1:5330512-5331687 GCF_000296735.1 Chrysochloris asiatica | reverse complement strand
TTTTGTAGTTTTCTTTGTATAACTCCTTTGTTTCTCTGTTTACATTTATTCCTAGATATTTCATCCTTTGGGTGGCTATTGTAAATAGTATTGCTTTCCTAATATACTTTACAGAGTTGTCATTTTGGCATAGAGGAATCCAGCTGATTTTTGTATGTTGATCTTATATCCTACCACTTTGGTGAATCTTCCGATGAGATCTAGTAGCTTTTTTACTGAGTCTTTGGGGTTTTCTATGTATAGGATCATATCATCTGCAAAGAGAGAGAGTTTTACTTCCTGTTTACCAATTTGGCTGCCTTTAATTTCCCTGTCTTACCATACAGCTCTTGCTAAGACTTCCAGCACAATATTAAATAGGAGTGGTGACAGAGGGCATCCTGTCTGGTTCTTGATCGCAGAGGGAAGGCTTTCAGTTTCTCTACATTGAAAGTAATGTAAGCTGTTGGTTTTGAATATATGCTCTTAATTATGTTGAGGAATTTCCCTTCAATTTCTATTTTGTTGAGTGTTTTTATCAGGAATGGATGTTGGATTTTGTCAAATGCCTTTTCTGCATCAATCGGTATAATCATGTGGTTCTTTTCTTTTTTCTTATTTATATGGTGGATAACATTGATCGTTTTTCTAATATTGAACCACCATCGCATCCCTGTGCACATGCGTGGCAGAAGAAACAACCAGTGGTGAGGGTGGGGGGTATCCACTCACTCAGGCACCCCCTTTAGTAACCAGAATGGAGGTGCACAAACAGTGGGGGGGGGAAGGGGGGGACCCAATGACCAGATACAAAAAAAGAAAAAGAAAATGAGAACAAAGCAAAACCTACAAAGTGTATTGTCCACCTTTGCTCCAAGGTTCCTGTGGCATTTTTCTGTGGTGTTTCTGCTCCCCCGCTTGATCTTGTCATTTGGACTCAACCAAGATGTTGGCTCTGGGCCTCCAAGCCCAGCAGATTCAAAAGTAAGTGACTTCTTACTTACTTACTATGTGGTATGGCTGATGGCAAACTTCACTGCACCTCCAACCTAGCCGCCATCAAGCTCCGCCTCTTTATTATTTGTTGTTGTTGTTGCTAAGTGCCGTCGAGTCGGTTCCGACCCATAGCGACCCTGTACAGGGTTTCCGAGGCTGTAAATCTTTACGGGAGCAGAACGCCTCATCTTTCTCCCGCA
>NW_006408649.1:5324567-5330412 GCF_000296735.1 Chrysochloris asiatica | reverse complement strand
GGGAGCAGAACGCCTCATCTTTCTCCCGCAGAGCAGCTGGTAGTTTCAAACTGCTGGCCTTAAGGTTCGCAGCCCGATTCGTAACCACTACGCTACTATCTCCTCGAACTGCCTCTTGGAACTTTCTGCTCAGCTCTTTTACTACCTCATTTCTTCCATTTGCTTTAGTATATCTATGTTGGAGAGTTGTTTCAGAATCTCTTCTGACATCCATTTTTATCTTTTTCTTCTTCCTGGCCTCCTTCATGTCCTTTTGCCTTCCTGTATGTTCGTAATTTCATTCTACAGCTCTTTTGGTATTTGGTCATTGAAGTCTAACACATCAAATCTATTCTAGGAATGATCTATAAATTCAGTTGGGATATGTTCAAGGCCATAATTTGGCTCTCCTGGGCTTCTTTTAGCTTTCTTCAGCTTCAGTATTAGCTTGCATATGAGCAATTGATAGTCAGTTCCATGCTCTGCCCCTGTCCTTGTTTTGTCTGATGATATGATGCTTTTCCACCATCTCTTTCAACAGATGTAGTCGATTTGATTTTAGTGTATTCCATCTGATGAGGTCCATGTAAATGGTGGGGGTGGTGGTGGTGGTGGTATGCTGTGATGTCACTTCTGACTCATAGCAACCCTTCAGAGGGTTTCCGAGGTTGTAAATCTTTAGGAACAGAAAGCCTTCTCTTTCTCCCATAGAACAGCTGGTAGTTTTGAACTGCTGACCTTGAGGATAGCTGCCCAGTTGTCTGTTATGTTGTTTAAAAAAGTTATTTGTAATGAATAAGTCATTAGTCTTGCAAAATTCTGTCATGCAATCTCCAGCATCACTTCTATCATCGAGGCTATATTTTTTAGCTACTAATCTTTCCTCTTTATTTCTAAACTTGTCATTCCAATCATCAGTAATTTTCAATATATCTTGATTATATGCTTAATCAATGTCAGACCGAAGAAGTTGGTAGAATTTTTCAGTTTCATCATCATGGGCTTTAGTGGCTAGTGAGCAAATTTGAATAATAATAGCATTGATTGGTCTGTCTTGTAGACATATGAATATTACCCTATCACAGACAGCATACTTCAAGACAGATGTTCATTTTGAAGATGAATTCAATGCTATTCCTCTTCAAATTGTTATTCCTGACATAGTAAACCATGTGATTGTGAGATTGAATGTGGCCAACACCTGTCCATTATAGCTCACTAATGCTTAGAATATCAATCTTTATGAATTCCATTTTATTTTTGACAACTTCCATATTTCTTAGATTTGCACTTTGTACTTTGCCTGTTCCAGTTATTAGCAGATGTTTACAGCTGTTTCTCATTTTGAGTGATGCCCCATCAGCAAATGAAGGTCCTGAAAGTTTTACTCCATTTGCGTCATCACAGTCAGCTCAACTTTGTTGAGTCAACTCTTTCCCTATCATATTTTGAGGGCCTTCCAATGTGAGGTAGTCATCTTTTGACACTATGTGTGACAATATTCTTGTGCTATTCATCATATTTCAATGCTATTCCTAAGGTTTTCAGTGACTAAACATGCATAAGTAGTATGCCTCTCTTCTTAGTCTGGAAGCTCAGCTGTCTTATTCTGGAAGCTCAGTTGAAATCTGCCCATCATGAATGGACTTTCTGGTATTTAAAATACTAGTGGCACTGCTTCTAGCATCTCAGCAACGTGCAAGGCATATATGACAAACTAACAGTGGTGAATTTCTGTTTTAGTAAGATAATGGAACCATAAGAAACAGATAAAAGGGAAAATGTGGGAAAGAAGACAACTCTTTGACAATTGTTGAATTAAGATGGGGACTATATGAAGCTTCACAATTTAGAACAATCACTCAGTCACTTGTTCTATATGTTGTACCCAGAGAAAGACAGCAGGAACAAAGATAGATCTGGAATTTGAATTTTGAGTACTTTGGACTTTTCAACATATGTCTCCTTCTCATATGCACAAATATCTCCCACATTTTTCATTTCAATGCTAGATATAAAACCATTTAAATAAGCAATTTGATTCTGCAGAGACTTGTGTATTAACTCATCAATCCTTGGCCTTTACAATATTTATATTTCTCTGAACTCTGACATATAGCTACCTAGAAGATGGTGAGTTTGAGTCACCAACCTTGCAGTTCATAGTCCAGTGCTTTTCCTACAGAGCCACTCCAGGACCCATGTCTTGAATATGACTCATTGTTTTTTTGTTTTTGTTTTTTATTTCATAGGGTACAAATTTTTAAAATATAATGTATCCTCAGTTACTTTCTATTTTTCTTTCTCATAATAATAATAATACATTCTGTCTTATAATCTCTGATCTCATGGAGACCCTCTTCCCTAAATACTTAACAGAGAAAATTTTACTTACTTAGTTCAAAATTGAAAGAGAGAGATTTGCTCAATAAATGAATAGGAATTCTTGCCTATTTATAAAATGCCTTTCACCACCCAGATTATTGGGGAGAATTAAAAATTGGAACTGCTGAATGTACTGCAAAGATTTTCCTATATTTATATGGGAAGCTTCAGAACCTCTACCTTAATGCTAACCATTTTCAATACCACTCAATTCTACTGGAAAAGGAGGGTAGTTTGAAAGAGAGGATAACACTGCCTAAATTATGTATCAAAGAATGACCAGAAGAGATATGTGGTGACATATAAAGAAAGACATATAGAGGTGTGTGGCTCTGTGGTTAATGCGCTGCACTGCAAGTTTGGATCGAATCACAAAGTTGGAAATTCACCAACCGCTCCTCAGAAACCCTATACAGGGTCATTATGAGTAGGAATCTACTCGGCCGAAGCACTTAACAACATAAAATAAGAATATTTTCCTAGAAAAATAACTTCCATGCTTTTGAATACTTTGTTCAGTATCATGTGTATGGTTTCAAAAAGAAAGGCCAAAATTAGTTGTAAAAGAAGCAGGAAATATTTCATTCCATGCTTCCTCCAGAAGCAAATCTTTGTGAAAGGTGTATCTGTGAGGAACTGAGCAACTGTACCATGCATGAACTGATGTATCATTTCTAATGATAGCTTACTCTCTGGAATGAAGCTATGTGGTATCTCTGGTGTTTGTAATAAAGCTCTTTTTCTGAATTACAACTCCCTACAGGCAGTGGAAGACACTGCTCATGTATAAAATGCAGGTTAACAATTCTCAGGTCTCAAGTTTAAATCTCAGCATTAACATTTTTTTTACCAAAGGGACCAGAATTGTTTGTTGAACATCATATAGTATTTCAACTATCCCTAGATGAGAAACATAATCTATAGGGCTGGCTTAATAAAAGTCTGTGAGACTTTTATCACTGTGTGATACTGAGAATAACTATCATTTATTGTCTATTCTGGGCTCCTTGGAAACCCTATAAAGTGTCGCTATGGGTCAGAACCAACTCGATGGCACTTAACAACAACAACAACAACTCAAGGATTAGGGTCTCTCCCTGGTACATTTACTGTACAAATGGTTGGCACATTTAGTTGTTAACTGAAAATATGTAGATTCAAGTTCAGCAGAGGTGACTCAGAAGAAACACCTGTCAATCTAATGCCAAAAATTCAGCAGTTGAAAACCTTAGAGAGTAGGTTCTTCTGGGACACACATGGGTCACCTGAGAGTCAACTCAATGGCAACTGTTGTTTTGTTTGATTGTTTTGGTAGACACATATTAACTTGGGTGAATGAGAAAGCAATATAAACAAGAGGGCGGTCAGTAAAAACATGACAGAGATGGAGGGAAACACAGAGAGGAGTGCAAGTGTTAAAGGCAACAGAGGTAAATATTACTGTGTACACAATCCTGTAAGAAAGGTATTCTACAAGTGGATGCATCGAGAGCCTGGCACACTAAATGGGTGTGGGAGGAAGAAACAAGAGTATAACCATGAAAATTTGTACTTTTGTCTTAGCCTGGGTTGCAGATATATCCATGAATGTGGTGTAACATACAGGGGACAAAGTTATGAAAACTTCTTAGACATTACCAAACATCTAGAGGAAATCAGTCCCTGGGACTGAGAGCTCAGGTTCATGGTCTTGGGGAACATCAAGGTCAAGTGGCATAACCTATTGCACAAAGATATTATTCCACGTCCTACTTTCCTGAGTAGCAATTAGGGTCTTACAACCATGGGGATGGCTATCTAAGGTGCAACTATTGGCCTCTCCTTGTACAGAAGACAGAAGTGTGAAGGAAATTGAAAACACATGGAAACAGATCTTTCAATGGATCATGTAACTTTCAGTTTCCATGACCCTGAGACCAGAAGAACTAAATGGTGCACAGCAAACACTACCAACTGCTCTATAATGAATCACATTAGAAGCTCCTGAATAAAGTATGATAAAAATGTGAAGCAAAACTCAAAATTATAAAAAAGTAAGCTTCCTAGTTGGATAGAGACTGATAGAACCTCCTTCAGGTCTTGAGATGAGCTTACCACTATGGTTCAATTTTTAGTCAAACAAAAGAAAGATTTATAAGGGAAACAATTATACTAGTGAGGTGTACACTCCTTAGAATAATAAACCATTTGAGATGAAAAGAGACAGCATTTACCCAAAGACAAAGTTTAGTAAGGTTGGGAAAAAGGGGCAATGAAAGCAGGAAGCACAGAGAGGACGTGGTTTGTATAACGCTACATTGAAGGAATTGCACTCATAAGATATAACAAGATGTGTATGAATTGTTGAATAGAAAATTGATTTGCTCTGTAAACCTTCACCTAATTAACAATAAAAAAATTAAATTAAAAAGCAGATAATTTTAAAAGAAATCCATAGTATAGTGCAAATGAGTATCTTGTATATAATTTATTAACAGAAATGCATTTATTAAAAATATATTTACTGAGAACATATTCTATTCCAAATTATATCCTAGACTTTGTGTTCTAGCAATAAACTAACCAAATAAATATCATTTTCTTCAGGAGGCTTAAATTCTAATGACATAAATTACCAAATGCCAACATTGCACAAGCAAACTTATTAATAGAGATAAAACAGATAATTACCAATGCAATAATTTGGGAGACTTTCTTTTTCCAAAAGCAAATATGAGATGGATTTGGAAATTTTTTGGATTTTTAGGTTTGATTAAACTTAATAAGGCCTTTGTGAATCACATGGGCCTTGCTAGGCAACAAGGGTAAAGTAAATAAAAGAGTACATGTTAGAAATTCAAGCTTAAAACAATGGTCATCACACCTAGATACTTAATAAACATTGAATGAATGAATGAACAATGACATTCAGGAAGCAATATTATATTTGTGAGTAGCAGGAGATAACTTTAGAAAGTATTCTTGAGTGTACATTCATGAAGTCAGGGACCTTGTCTCCTGACTGTGTTCCTAATGTCTAGAGAAATAACTGGTATTGAGCAAATATTTGTTTAATTAAATAAAGTGTGAATTGAGAATCAAAAAAGGCATGGTAAAGTTCCCACTTTATCATGAGTGTGATACGGAGTCATTGAGTTGTTTTGTTGAGGATAGGGATATCATCAGTACAACTTAGAAAAATTATTTTAGTTTTTGTTTCCAATTTATATTGGAAGGCCAAGAAAGGAGAGAGAATGTCAGGATGGAGAGAGGAGATGGTGATAGTAAGGGAAAGGGTAAAGTAGCAGAAGAGAGCATAGGAGAGTGTTGCAGACCATGCAGAGGTTCGAAGCCCTATAGGCCCGAGTGTAACAGATCTAGCCACTTGGCAGTTAATAGCAAATTGTTTTTCATCTTAGTGTTCAGTTATATTTATTTAATTCCAAACATGAGCCCTGGATGTCCACAGAGAAATGCAATATTCCCCTAAGTTTCTAAGGTC
>NW_006408649.1:5322700-5324467 GCF_000296735.1 Chrysochloris asiatica | reverse complement strand
CCAACCCTCACAATCAGTCCTGATAACAATTATTCACTATTGTATCACAAGAGACCTATCCACATTTCCTTTCATCAGCCCTGCCTAGACAGATTGGATACTACTCAGTGGAGATTCTATCTTCCTCCACGCCCTCTGGATCTAGGTTCCCTCTTGAAAACTTGTAAGCCAGTCACTTCTTGCCTTTGTAGTCCCCCCCCCCCAACCCCTTTTAAGTAGCTAATGTTCAAGCGCCTCATCCCTGTTTACTCTTTGTATGGAGGGGGTGGGAGTGATCCTTGCTGTAAAGATTTGTTCCCTCTTTTGAGCTAATGCTTCCATAGGTGTAGGTCAAGTTCATCAAATTGTATCAGATTACTCTTTTTTCCCTCTTCTTTCTTCTTCTAGTTGAGCTCTGATCATCCTGTCATTTAAGCCAGGTCAAGTGGGTATTATCTGCAAGTGTGGGTGTTCTTCTGTTCTCTTCTTATCAGCTGGATGCTTCACTCTCCACTCTAGTCCTCTGTGGCTATGTCACTGACTCTGGGCCCAAGAGTCCCCACATCTTGCCACACTGCTGGCCAACCAGTTTTCTACCTAGGTTCACTGGAGTCTATTGAACATTGTAGGGCTTAGCTCGAAGCTTCATTACTGTTTTTCCCTCATTTCCCCTTATCAGTGACAAACATGGCCATCAATCAGTGTGTGTATTCCCACTGAGTCTTAGTCTTGGAAGGGGGTTTGCTCTGAGGGGACCCGACCAATTGCCTTGATGTCTCCTGGGTGAGCAACTTGCTTGTTCTTGTAGTAATCAATCAGTCTGCCTATATTGTTTTGTATTATTCTTATCAGTCTTTCTTTTAGAAAGTATCTTCTGTTCTTCTAGCCACTCCAGGCTGGTCTGTGCATCCATTCAAGTGGAAATCTCCCACCACTGAAGATTCTAGGTGCTGTTCAGGATTCCACCTATGGTCTTATGTAATGCAGAGGCTCCACAGGAAGCCTCCTTCACTGGGCACATTGTAGCCCCATTTTAGGTAGTCCAATCAGTTATAGGCAGAAGATGGACTTACAAGCTTTCTATGGTGATATTTTTGGGTATTTCTTTTTCTTCCCCTCCAGTGTGTACTTTATAATGGTATGCAAGGGAAACCAAAAATCAAAAGACAGCCAATCATCTTAACATTATTTCCCCACTTTTCCCCATTCCAATCATGTCTCAATCTCTGTATCCCAGAGCCCTGTTGTTCCAAGGTTGTGCATACATCATTCTTTACCTCTGTCCCATTTAGCCCATCCTAACCTGCCTAATTGTTCTCCCATCTGCTTTGTTCTTCCATTCCACTCCACCTTCTTGTGTACTGCTCCTATTCCTAGCACCCAAAATATCCTGTGTCTATTCCCTGCCCTGTGTTCCACCTTCCCTTTCCCCACTACCCCACCCTCCACATCCCAGTAACCAGCAAATAATTCCCCTCCCACCCCCGCCACTTTAGTATGGGTTCTTTTTCTTAGTCTATTACAGTAGTGGTCCTATATAGTATTTCTACTTTTGTGACTAATTTCACTCAACATAATGTCCTCAAGGTTCATCCATGTTATGTGGTGCCTTATAGCTTCCTTGTTATTCTTTAAGGTAGCATAATATTCCATTATGTGTATGTACCACAGTTTGTTTATCCATTCTTCAGTGGTGGGCACTTTGGTTGTCTCCATTTTTTTGCTATTGTAAATAGTGCTGCTATGAACATTGTTGTGCATATATCTACTCATGTTATGGCTCATATT
>NW_006408649.1:5309364-5314400 GCF_000296735.1 Chrysochloris asiatica | reverse complement strand
TTATCTTAAAGATTGTCTTGTCTGAATAATACCATTCTTCTTCTGTAAAGATCCCTCCCTGAAAGAGAGGAAATAAAAGATGGAGGCAGACTTAAGTCTGTGGGGCATTATTGCTTGTAGGATATGAAGAGGCTGTCTGCCGGTTTTGCATCTACTCTGGTCTTTTCTCTCTTGCCTCTCCAGACATCCCACCTAGAGTTAGTCCGAGATGGGAAAATGTCAGCCACTGAGCTGTCTGTCTGGCAGCTTGCATCAAGCCTGTATGTCTGTCTTCTTTGTATCTGTTTTCTCTGTCTTCTTTGTGTCTGTTTTCTCTCTCTCTCTCTCTCTCTCTCTCTCTCTCTCTCTCTCTCATCGCCGGACACCCCATCTTCGGGTCCTCACCCCCTTGCCGAGGCCAGACCCCGGCAGGAGAGGATAGAACTAGCCAGCCCAAGTTATGCTAGCCATCTCAGTCTAGGATCTAGACATGTATGTGAAAAACCTGTGTTGAATATTTCAGTTGATAGGAGAATAGTGAAATAATCCAATAGACAGCCAATACAGAAGTCCTAAAATTATTATTCTCATTGCATTATTCCATCCTTCTCCATCCATTTAAGCATGTTCAGTGGAGCACCCTGTCTTCACAGAATGAAGACTGTGGGGAATTCAAAGCACTTGATAGTCTAAAATTCATTTGTCTATTTGAAAAATGATGAATGTAGGCTAAATTCCAGTTATTTTCTAACTTACATAATGAATAGACTATGTTACTTGGTGGTGGTTATGTGCCATGGAATCAGTTGCAACCCATAGTGACCCTGCATAGGGTTTCAGAGGTTCCAAGTCTTTACAAGAGCAGAAAGCCTCATCTTTCTTCTAAGGAACCCTCATAGTTCCAAACTGCTGACCTTGAGATTAGCAGCCCTCGTAACCACTATACATTAGATCTCATTTTCATTACATGTAAAACAGAATTTTAAAATGTCCTTATCTTTCAATTCTTCTTCTTAGTAGAAATTTATTAGCATAAATCAAGAATCATGTTACTATGCTTTCATACTTTTGGCAGGAGGAAATTGACAAGTCACAATGAGGATAACTAATCTTATCACACGATGACTGGTACAGCAAGAAAGGAGACTCAGGTGGCTAGAAATGAGTTGGAAAAGAGATGTATGCAAGCCTTCTCCTATAAGATACACCCACAAAAGAGTGAAGAAGTTAGGATTTGACAGGAAATGTTGTAACTAAATCTACCAATTCTATGGGGAGCTTGGAATCTGGGATGTCCCAGATGATTTAAGTGATCTGATGCTTTATATCCTCTCATCAGTTCATCATTGGCCCTGGGTTGGCCTTTGGGCAAAGCAATTACCTGTAGAGAGAAAGCTTGGGCAAGGCAATTTCTTAGAGAGATAAATCATGCAGATGAATTGTTGTTGTTAAGTGTCTTCAAGTTGATTCCAACCCATAGTGACCCTGTATAGGGTTTCTGAGGCTTTAAATCATTGTGGGACTGAAAGTTTGATCTTTCCCCTGAAGAGTGACTGGGGGGTTTGAACTGCCAACTTTGTGGTTCACAGTCCAGTGCTTATCCTGTGGAGCCACTGAGGTCCATGAATTAGATGACTGTATTTTTAAAAGTCTAATTTCCCCTTAAAGTTTGTAGAACATTGTGATAACATATGAGAATGTCTTCTTGGTTTTAGAGTAATCAAAGATTTCCAAAACATAGTACAAATGCACTCATAAAACAGAAGATTAAGAAAGTGAAATTCATTGAAATTAAGAACTTTTCTTTATCTAAATATTCCAGAATGAGATTGAAAATGTGAAACATACATGCAATATGCATATCAGACATACACAAAGCATAAAAACTACTACAAGTCAATTTTCTTACCAAATTTTTCTTCTGAGATGAATATATATTCTCATTCAGCTGTAAAAAAAAAATAAAGAAAAATCCCTTGTAACTTTCCTCTAATGGTAATAGTGTGAAAAAATATATAGTATGATCTCATAATCAGGATATTGACATCTGTACAGCCAACATTTAGATCACAACAATGATCCCTCATGTTGCCTTTATATAATTTTGATTGATTCCCTCCCACCTCCACTTAGTCTTCAACCCTTAACAACCATTCAATTGTTTTCTATTTCTATAGAATATCATATCAAGAATATTATATAAAAGAAATCATACTGTTGATAACCATTTGAGAATGGCTTTCTAAATCCAACATAATGCCCTGGGGATTCATCAAGATCAATGCATTTATCAGCAGTTGTTCCTTTTTATTGTTAAGATGCAGTTCAGGGTATGTATGCAACACAATTTATCTAGCCATTCACACATGCTAGTATACTTGGGATGTTTCCAATTTGAGGTTAATATGAATAAAGCTGCAAGTTTTGGTGTAAGCCTATAGTTTCATTTCTCTGGGATAAATATGCAAGAGTGTAATCACTGGTTCATATAATAGTAGAAAATTTCATTTTAAAGAAACTGCCAAATAGTTTTCTAGAATTGTTATAGAATCATACATTCCCATTAGCATTATATGCATTTGACATTGTCATTTTTGTTTTTAAATTTAATCATTATGGTGTTGTTATACAAGCCCTGTATAGGATTTCCTAGGAGCTGCTGGTGAGTTTGGACCACTGACCTTGCAGTTCAAACAAACCTTGCAGTCCAGCACATTATCCTATAGAACCACGCCGATCTCGCTATGGTAGGTATGTGTTATTCTTGCAGTTTTCGTTTGCACTTCTCCAATGACTAATAATGTTGAATATCTTTTCATGTGTTTATGTGTCATCTATGTATCCTCTTCAAAGAATTATCTTCTAATATATTTTCCCATTTCCTAATTGGATTGTTGTTAATTTGTTTGTCTTAATGTTAATTTTTTTGAGAGTTTGTTATATATTGGTATTACTGGGGTCTGAATTCTTCATTTGTAAGTTCATGATATGAAGCAAATAGAAAAGCAAAGGAACTCACCACTGTGCTGTTTCTTAGCTCTACAAGGCCCTAGTTGGTCTGACTTCCTCTACCTTCTAGAGCCTTCTGATAATTGTTTTTATATAATGTCCAAAGGTTGTAGTTGTAATTAGTCAGAGATAAGGAAAAATATGTCTACTCCTTCCTCCCTCAAATTAATTTTTAAAAACACATAAAATACAATTATAAATAAATGGGTAAAATCTTGAACAAATATTTCAAAAAACAATACTTAAATAATGAATATAGGAAAATGTGCCCCAAACCATAAATTATCAAGAAACTGAACATTGAAATCCAAATTAGACATCTGTCTGGAAGGTCAAATTAAAAAAAACAAAAACAAAAAACATGTAGGAAGAAAGAAAACAAAACAATCTAACAATCTATCAAAACCAAGTATTAGTGAGGATATGGACCAACTCTCTACAAAGATGGTAGGAGTGCAAATTTGTACAATTACTTTAGAAAACCATTCAGTAGAATCTATAAAACTAAGCATATGCACACCCTATCATTGAACAATTTTGCTTTTAGGAATATTGCCAAAAGAAATGTATATGTATATACACCAACAGACATACACAAGAACACTCTTAGAAACTTCTTCATAATGGCTCATAAATGGAAGCAGAATAATGTCCTGTTACACTATAAAGAGGAAAGAGGACTCCTGGTGTGGTACTGCAGGATCAGCACTGGACTGTGAACCACAAGGTCAGCAGTTCAAACCCACCAACTGCTCCTCGGAAACCTTATACCGGGTCACTATGAGTCAGAATTGACTTAACGCTTTAACAACAACACACAAGACATTTGGGTCGAATCTAGCAATGAGGAAATGAATCCTGGCATAAGAAAGTACATAGAGTATGTATGTCTTAATTTACAACATTTTCCTAAATTGGCAAAAAATGAAACTGGGACCATTGAAGCAAGAATGAAGGTTATTTGGGGTAAGGGGACAATATCTAGGAAAAGGACAACACAGAGCTCCTAATAATCTTCCATGTCTTCATGTCTATGTTTGGTAACATTGGTTTCTTCTCATAAGTGTAATTCATCAAACAGTATATTCATGATTTTTACACCTTGCTGTATGTGTTGCACCTTGACTAATTCTTAAAAGGTTTACAAAACATCTAGTGTGATACCCACAGAGATGATGAAAATATGGAAACTGGCTTTCAATGATTTTCAGTAACTTGGCCACAGCTAAATGTAAGAAACAAATCTCTCTTTTGACACTCAAATTGTGTGTTCTTCTCACTACCCTCTTACAGCTTCACACTTCATAATTTTGTAGATATCTGGGTCCTGATGAGAAGCTGCCATAATTTGAAACCATGAAACTAATAATATTTGCACATACCCTCAGGATCCTCAGATCCCATAGGCTTTCTCTCAAGCTGATGGCTGGCAGGAAATTATCAGTGTTGGAAGACTTAAGAGGTAAATGACTTGAGATGGGGCGGTTCAAAGCCCTTGCCAATATCTCTTTATTATGTGCAGTATTTTCAAAGCAAACTTACAACATGTTAGAGAGTGAATGAGGCAAATTACTGGTGATGTCATGAAAGTAATAACTGCTAATGAACATTTTACTCATGGGGATTGCTTAATGTCACACTGACAGGAACAACTGATTTGCTTTCTGCAAACCTATTTGGATTATTTACAAGGCATCTGAAAGTTGTAAAAGTGTAATGTAAGAAAATGATAGATCAAAGTTTGAATACAATACAGGGCTGACAGAAAGGAAAATGTACTTTGTGTTGTTATATAATGGGTATCTGGACAAGTGTTTGAAAGGCTTTCCTAAGAGATGACAAAAGCTCACATTTAAATGATTGCACTGAACTCAAAATTAAAATAAATAAATAAAATTGTTTTTATTTCCACAGGCAAATTGTTGTTGTTTTGATAAATGCTGTGGATTTGGTTCCGACTCTTAGCAACCCTGTATAGGGTTTCTAAGGAGTGACTAGCTAGTTTGAACTGCTGATGTTGTGGTTCAAATAAACCTTGTGGTCCAGTG
>NW_006408649.1:5294351-5301784 GCF_000296735.1 Chrysochloris asiatica | reverse complement strand
CTTCAGATTTTTTATACTTTTTTTCTGCTTGTTCTTCATCTTAGTAGTATTGAGAGATTTCTCTTCCAGCTCACTAATTTTGGTTTCCATCTGTTCAATTCTACCGCTTTGCCCTTTCAGTGTATTGTCCAGTTCTGATATTTTATTATTAATCATTTGGACCTCTTTCTGTAGGTTTTGAATTGTTTCCAATGCTATATCTTTCTTATGTGATTGTCCTGGAGTGCTTTCCTGACTTCTTCCTTATTTTTCTCAACTCCATTGTAAAGTGTTTTGAAACATTTTATAATCACTTTTCTGAGTTCCATCTCAGGCATTTCCAAAGCCTGCCTTCCTTCCAGTATGGAGTGTAGGTCTCCCTGCAGCTCATTTGTCTCAGTCACTTTATCTCACTCCTGGTCATGTGCTGATATGGTCATTTGTTTTTGTGTTTTGGGCATATTCACCACTTAGCTGTGCCCTTAATACTTAGATGGGTGTGTGTTTTGGTATTTTTTATTATTTATGATTTCCTCCAGGTAGAAGTGATCAGGAGATGGGCTTTCCTTTTCACTCTACTTCCTGAGAAATTTCAAGATGCCACTGTTGGTCCTTATGACGTAACTCAGGATTTAATTTTTGGCCTGTTTCCTTTATGGCTGACTGTCTTGCTCCACAATCCCCATTCAGGCCTTTTTCCTAGTGATAAACAGTTCAGGGCTGGCTGTGGCCATTTTGCAGTGCCATTTAGTTTTAAGTGGAAACTGTCCCTTTAAATTTTGAGGAGATCTGTGACATATGTAATAAGAACCCTCCAGGGGGCTGGGGTGCCCATTCCCTTAGGCATTCCCTCTAGTCACCAGAAAGGAGGTGCTCAGACAGCCAGAGACCAATGAACAGATACAAAAAAAAAAAAAAGAATGTCCACACCTTTATCTCTGGCAGGCATCTGTGGCTGCTCTGATCCTTTCCCCAGTCGGTCTCACCCAACATGGCTGCACAGGGAGCAGTTGAGTTCCTTGGATTAGAAAGCACTGGATTTCTTGCTTTTGATACAAATTCCACTGGCTATAAGCCTTCCAACTTTCTAAATATTCCTTTATATGTGGTTCAGAGTTCTGGGACCATCCCTTGACCCTGCTTGCTCTGGTATCCTTTGTTGTTGCTGACAGAGCTCCTCACCGTACTTCTACTCTATTCACCATCTTGTTTGTTCTCCTGGACAATCCACTCTTGATATTAATAAGGGTTTGAGTAAGTAGCGGATAATATGGCATTTGGGAACTGGATCATAATCCACTTGGTAATAAAGATTTCATCACTTATGGCTAGTGGAACACATACTGTCCCAGCACCCTGTGACTCCTTTTTGTTAAAATTCACTGGTGGTGAGTTGTGGAGCTATACCAGTGAAGACAATGCACCAGCTGGTGTGCTAAATCAAGCATTTGAAAAGTATGGCAGTGATAGGGGACTATAAGTCAAAGGAGCTTATTTGATTATTGTTTAACTTTAATAAATTTTAGAAAAGGGTAGCTATAAGGTTGGCCATGATTGAGAGGCAATTAGAAGTCAAGTATGAAAGCATAATTTTCTTTAAGTCCTAAAGTCAAACCCTAGGAGTTGAGATTGAGATTGTCTAGTCAATCTCAGCTCCTAGTGACACTCTAGGACAGAATAGAATTGGCCCATCAGGCATCCAAGGCTGTGATTTGTATGGAAGCAGACTGCCACATCTTTTTCACATGGAGCAGCTATTGAGTTTGAACCACGACCTTTCAGTTAACAGATGAGTGCTTTAACCACAATGCCACCAGGGTTCTTGAGAACCTATTTCTTGTTGTGGTTGGGTGCCATAGAGTTGGTTCCAAATCACAGTAACCTTGCATAGGGTTTCTGAGTCTATAAATCTTTATGGAAGAAGAAAGCCTCATTTTTTTCTCTAAGAGTGACTGGTGAGTTTGAACTGCCAACCTTGTTGCTAATAGTTCAGTGCTTATCCCAAAGCACAATCAGCACTCCCATAGCATTCATGTTAGTGTCTAAAAAGGTTCCCATTTTCACAACAGAAAAATCTGAGAAAATTGAGGAGCAGTGCATAGTTTAATCATCATTATAGCTGAACTAGAAAAAAGAGTAAAGGCAACACCTGATGGGAAGAAATGAACCTCATGCACTTGAAAGTAGGAAAATCTGAATTACTAGCCCTGAACATTTTTAATCCCAGAGCACCCAAAGCTCTGAGCTAATATAAGTGACCACTCTTTTAAGTGCTGGCCTTTCTAGAGGCCCCTCTAATACAAGATGTCAGATGCCCCATGTAGAATCTGTCATACCTCCCCACATGTCAGTTAGAACAATAACTAAGATAAATTGAAACACAGTCCAGTCAGCAATGCGCAGGACCTGATAAGAGAGGAAAGGTTTTCTACCTCAAAGAATCTTTGAAACCTACAAACATGAATCAGCAGGGACCAAGGAAAAATGTATCAGCTCAGATTTAAAAGTATTTTATCAATATATATTGATATTATGTCTACTCTGGGACACAAAAATGGATAAAGGAGGATTTAGTGATTTAGAAGCACTCTTACAAGATACAAGAGTTAATTCTTAGCAAATATCCTGGGAGAAGGTGAGAACTTGTTCTCAGGATCATAAAACTGGCTCTGAAGAGCATGTAAAAAGTGATGACTCAAGATAAGAGATGTCTGAATACCAGAACTCTTGGGTCCAATATTGGAGAATGGAATTAAGAGACTTGGGAAAGTGAGCATGACAAAGGGGTGTATAATGTATGGCTAAAAAACATACTGTGTGATCATTCTCATGTGAAATCTCAGAATAAAGAAGGAATATGCAATACTGATATGGTGCTGTAGAATAAGCACTCAACCTCGAGGTTGGATTGAACCACAAGATTGGTGGTTCAAACTCACCATCCCCTCCTCAGAAAACCCATGTAGTGTGCCTATGAGTCAGAACTGACTCTACAGCACTTAATAACAACAATAATAACAAGTTCATTGGTGACTCTCCTCTGTAGGCAGGGTTGAAATTAGAAGAGGCCATTGCAGAGAAATAGGTTTACTAATAGCAGTGACAATGATAAAACTTTGTTGATTGGCTAGGTATTGGAACTTAATGGTCAAAATCCAGATTAACACAATTATTTGTCAAGATTTTTGTGTCAGGTAAGAAGACCTTATCCATAAAGCATTATAGATATAATCAATAGAATACAATGTTTCTGTTTTGGTGCACAACCAACAAGAATAGCACTCAACTTGTATCATCCAAATAACCAAGGATGGATGATCTGGAGGCTTAAAGGAATCATCTCCAACAAGAAAGAAAAACAAAAATCATCCTATGCCAAGTTTCTGGACTTGATTCAATTTTAGTACCTAGAATTCATTAACTAAAGGAAAGGGTTGGATGAAGAACCTAGCAACACAATGCTGAGTAGTATAGGAGGCATAATAATTCCCTCAGTCCTTTTCCAAATAGACATTTACCCAAGAAATGGTTCATTAGAGAAATCAAAATACCCAAACATTTTGAGGGCTGTAGGACTCAGGATCCAAGTTGAAAATGTTAATCAGAGAATAAAAACCCATCATGGCTCTAGGATTGGAGTAAATAAATATGAGTCCTGGACAATATTCGGTCAACTGATTTTCCCAGAACCTTTTGAAATTGATCCATTCCACCAAAACAAGTAGTAAATAATAAATAATTTTACATTTCAGAGTTGTTGCAAAAATTAGTTTCACCCACAAGTAACTAAAGGGTAGATGATATTTTTACATGGGTATCTGTGTTTCCTATTAATTTATTCATGAATATAGAAGAGTATACAGAGGCAAAGTTATTAAAACTTCTTAGACATAACCAGTTCAATGGAATGAGTCACTAGCTCTGAGTACTCAGAACCATAGTCTCAGGGGACATGAAGGTAAATTGGAATTTAATACTACACAAAGACAATTTTCTACATCATACTTTACAGATCAACTACAAATAATACCAGTGCTTTCAAGCAAGGGCATACACTGCTCAGAACACATGCAGCTTCAATTATTTATACACCAATAACCAGAGTACTACCAAACATGAGCCAAGGTTTCTTGTTCATGACTTATACCTTTATTATACAAATATGATCAAGTAACACTTTTAGATTATTGAATGAGAGTGGATGAGGCTGAAATTCACTACAGAACTATCAGGAGACATGAGTAGTATATACATGGCTGCAGTATGCCAGAACTTTAAAAATAATATCAACATTTCTGCCCATTACATGTGTACATACATTATTTACTCTGATAGCCTAGTGGTTACAAGTCGGGCTGCTATCTGCTAATCTCATGGACAGCAGTTTTAAACTACCAGTGGTTCTGTAGGAGAAAGATGAGGCTTTCTGCTCCCATAAAGATTTACAGCCTCGGAAACCCTATATAGGGTCGCTATGCCTCAGAGTTGACACCACAGCACACAAGCACCACAAGAAGCACTATTTGCAAAGCAAACAGAAATTTTCTGTGGTTACTGTAACACACTACCACAAACTATTTGCCTTTGAAAGAAAAGAAATAGTTCACTCACTATTCTGGTGGCCAGAAGCTCAAAATCAAGGTGTCATGCTTCTTCCAAATGCTCTAGAGAAAACTCTGTTCCTAGCCTCTTTCTACTTCTGGCATTTCCAGGTATTCCTCAGCTCAGGAGAATCACTCTAATCTCTGCCTCTGTGGTCACAATGCATCTTGGTCTTCTTCATGACAAATCTCCTTTGGTGCTTATAAGGACACGTGTCATTGGATTTAATATGCACCTAGATAGTACAAGAAGAAGCTCTGGTATCATAGTAGCTATGAGTTGGGGTGCTAATCATGAGGTCAGCAGCTCAAAACTCCCACTTAGTGGGAGAAAGATGAGGCTTTATGGTTCCATAAAGATTTACAGCCTCAGAAACACTATACAGGGTTGCTATGAGTCAAAACCAACTCATAGCATATAACCTCCACCACCACCAGATAATACAGGAGATCGCTTCATCTCAAGAACCTTAAAAGATTTATTCAAAGTAGCTCTTACATTGTGACTCTGCTCAATATTTATCCTCAAAAGGCAGTCACAGAAGATTTAGATGCTAGGGTAAGTGCTCTGAAGGAATCAGGTGTTTCCAGCTATGGGAAATGATAGGATCTTTAAGGTTTGTCCTATAAAGGAGTCACCAACCATTTGGTGCAGGAGAAAGCACACCAACCTAAGAGTGATCAAAGCATTTTCAATAAAATCCATATTACAGGAGGGGCTGTATTTGAGCTTAGATTCTAAGCACTTGGTTTGCAGAAGTCTGCATTTATTTATTGGTCCTCAAAACTGGAGTGATGCAGAAGCTTGCATTTTTTACTTGGTCATCACAACTTGTTGATAAACTGAGAAAGACTGAAGTTAGCAAGCACTTCATTTTATTTGGATCCACATACAACATGAACAGTATTAGCAGTTAAAAAATCAATGACATTATCCTATATTTAGAAAATCCTATGCTTATCAGATGACATGATTCTCTACTTAGAAAATCCCAAAGACTCAGAAATGAAATTGTTGGAACTCATTAGAAAATTCAGCAAAGTAACAAGGTACACAAGATCAACATACAAAAATCTGTTGGATTCCTCTATAGTAATAAAAAGAGTTCTGAAAAGCAAAGCAGGAAAGCAATACCATTTGCAATAGCCACCTGAAAAATGAAATACTTAAGAACAAATCTAACCAGAGAAACAAAAGACCTATACAAAGAAAACTACAAAATATGTTTAAACATGTTTTGCTTAGAATAAACTCATGCATGTATGAATTGGAACCATAGCACAGTACTTTCTGACTTATATGTGATTCTTTTTCTGGGATTTATCTAAGCCCTACATGGAATCTTTTCCCATCACTGATACCTTTTATAATATACTATATTCTGGGTCATATGACCCAAATAGCAGGGCTTCTTGATCATCAATCTGGACCTTCTTCATAGCCCTTTCCAGCTTTGGATCTAACTTAAGGCTGGCAATGTTTAATGTCACCAATAATGTTACCAATATGTAGACTGTGGCTATCTTTCCATCAACATTTTTATTTGATTTTGTGTCATTTCTAATGGTGCTGTAGGATTAGCACTGTACAGTGAACCACAAGGTCAGCAGTTCAAACTCTCCAGTTGCTCCAAGGGAACCCTATATATGGTGGTTATGAGTCAGAACCAACTCAAAGACACTTAACAACAATAACTAGGACTCAAAGAAGCCACTAAGTGTTGTGTTTCTTTCTTTGTGATGATAAGTGCAAGATGGAGTGATTTGTCTTTTAGTTTGGAAAGTATGAAAGTATAGTGAATTGAATGGTGAGACTCCCAAACATATGTCCATATTTGCATAAATTTCTAAGGGCTGATATAACAAATTACCACAAAATGACTGGATTACAATAACAAAATAATCTGTTGTCTCAGTTCTGGAGTTTAGAAGTCTGAATTCATGTTACAGGCAAGGCAATGCTCTCTCCAAATGTTGTGATGGGAGATACCTTTCTTTTTTCTCCCCCATTCCTGGTTGCCACAGGCATTCCTTGGCTTATCGATGCATTACTCCAATCTCTGCCTCCATTGCCATACAGCCACCTTCTTACTGTGTTTCTGTGCCCCTTCTCTTCTTCTTATAAGAATGCCATTCATGTTGGATTAGGAGTCACTCTACCCCAGGATGAACTTGTGTTAAATGAACTAATTTTATCTAAAAAGTCACTATTTTCAAAAGGTTCACATTCACAGGTACAAGTGGGTTAGTAATTGAACCTATCTTTATCTTACTGTAGTCTTGTAAAGACCCCTTTACGAAGTCTTAAACAGGATAAAGATAAGACAAAGACAAGTCTTCAAGATGAGGAAGACCATCACCATGAAGTCATAATGGTGTCCAAAGGATTCACAGCCACATGGCTAATTTAGAACATGGAAAACAAAGGAAATTGTCACAAAAATTTCATGATTGGCAACAGATCATTCACTCACTGTCACAGGCTGAACTATACAAGTGGGAAATAAACCATGATTGTGATACACACACTGTTGCACATTAGAAAAGCATACAGGTTTGATTCTGGGGCCCTCCAATCACCTTAGTCCAGTTCGCAGTACAGTGTTAATCCTACAGCACAATTAGAGATGACACAAAATCAAATAAAAATGTTCATAGGAAGATTGCCACAGTCTAAATATTGGTCACATTATTGGTGACATTAAATGTGGCCAGACTTAAATTGGGTCCAAAGCTGGAAAGGGCTAGGAAGAAGGTCCAGATTGATGATTAAGAAGCCCTGCTATTTGGGTCATATGACCCAGAATATAGTATATTATAAAAGGTATCAGTGATGGGAAAAGATTCCATGTA
>NW_006408649.1:5289945-5294251 GCF_000296735.1 Chrysochloris asiatica | reverse complement strand
ACAACAACAACATATATATAAAATGAACTGGGAGAGTTCATATTGATTGATGTGACATATCCTTGTCTGGATGGAAGGACATTACGACACTGTGGGCATTGGTCTTCCAGAATCTTACTTGTTGCGGTTTGACAACTAGGCTTCTGCTTCTTCTCTTCCTCACTGCCCATTTCTGCATTATACTGTGTGTGAGCAATTTCCTCAGAAGGTCATGATTATTTGCCATGTGGATATTTCTAAGAACTGCATCAGTGGCTGAAAAGAAAAAGAAAAGAAAAGTCAATGAGTGAAAACATGTCTAAAATATTGGTGGGTTTTAATTTAGCTATAAAATCTTAGTCTCACTTGAACAATGAATAGGAGATATCTGTCTATGAATACACGTTGAGGTGTCTCAGGTCAGTGAGATTCACTAAAACCATTGAATTGTTTTTGCTGTTGTTAAGTGCCATCAAGTTGGTTCTGATTCATGGTGACCCTGTAAAGGGTTTCCAATGAGTGGCAGGTGGGTTTGAATCATCAACTTTCTGGTCAACAGTCAACTCTTTATCCTACAGTGCTGCACCAGGACTCCTGTATTAGCGAATCATCTATGATGATCATGGCAACAAGAAAGAAACTAACAAGATAGGCAACTCACATTTCATTTTTCTTTTACTTCTTTCTTCTTACCAGAAAGCCAAAGATAGAATGTTGAGAGAATGTGAAAAATAAAAATAAAAAAATTATAGTATTTCTACCTTTCTGGTAAAATTGAAATACACATGCATGTGTACAATATAAAACAGGAACTGTGTTAGTTGGGGATTAATAAAAGCTACATGCTCTTATATTTACATTCACAACTATATAAAGTCAGTGATAAACTTCTGTTCATAATTTAAAACATTATTTTTTATTGTATTTTACTTACAATGGCCTACTATAGAAAATATAAAATCATGGCATGTTGAAAGGCATCAGAAGACAGGAAAAGCTTTTATATTTAGTATCTGTAATGGAAATTTTAAACCGGCTCTTTGAACAAAGGTCCCCACATTTTTATTTTGTACTTAGTCCTGCAAATGATGGAATCATTTCTGGATGGGGAGCTGAGTGACTGATCTAAGTAATTCAGAGAGAGTGGCATTTAAAAAGTTGTGTCTATGTACAAAGGCATTGACCCAAATTAGAAATTATGATATTTTCTCTAAATTCACCCATAGTGGGTTCCAAGGAGCCAGGTTTTCTCCTTCCTTATTTTCCTCCAAAAAATCTCTTTAAAACTTAATAAAATATTAAATACAATTTTGAAAAGGAAAATAATAATACTCTAACCACTTTAACAAAACCAGCATCTTTATTTCAACTTCATTCTCTCTGTAAGTTCTTGCCACTTGATCCCTATATTGAAACACATTTCAGGACCACTTAGTTTAACATCATAATACTTAGACTCAAACATTTACACGTATACAGATAGGAATCAGTAGCACACTTATACCTCCATGAAGCACAGTTGTGTGCAGTAAGATGAGCCATCTCTTCCCCTTGAGGTTAGAGCAATACCACCTTACCTCCCTCCAGAAAAAAAGAGAATTGACTGGTGTATGGGGGTAGCAGCTAATTTAAGACTATTTCCCTTATATGGCTCTCACAATACCCAGAATGCAACTGACACACCAATATGTGCTTGCTAATTAAATGCCAGTTTTCTCGAAATACTTCTTACTGAGAATATTCTACATGTGATATTATTAAGAGTAGTGAATAGAAAAGAGTTTATAAATCACTAAATAGTATGTTGAATTTTTGACATAATTCAGGTTAGATTTGGCTTGTCATCAAGGAGAGTAGAGGAGTAGTAGAGTAGATAAAATTGAAAGTTACAAGCTATGCAGGAAGCTAAAGTGTGGCAAAATGAAAAGTGAATCTCTCATGTCTCCAGGGTACAGGGTTCTGGAAAGCAGCAATCCAAATTCATCAACATCTTGAAGCTTCCTAATGAAAGCAGTCCCGTCTGGAATATTTGAAATAAGACAAATTGTTCCCTGTCATCCCACTAGGGTTGTAGACACTGATGGTTAAGTGCTGAGACTTTAGGACACAAACCCTTCAGCACTTACCAGCTTAGGCCTTTGATCAATTTACTGAGTCTCAGTTTTTTTCTCATCTAATCAATAGTCCCAAATTGTGTTAATTCAATGATTCTGCATAAGAGTTCAGTGAGGCCCAATTTCTTCACAAGGTTTTTAAATATCAAAGAGATGATGTCTGTGTAAGAACTTAGCAAATTCCTAGCTAAAGAAAGGGAGACACAACTTATTTGGTGCCTCTCATGTGCCAGGTACTGTCAGTGATATCATAAATATATTACTTTTCATAATTTTCATCAGTTCCATAGAAATGTAGACCATCATCTCTTGCATGACATGGCATGTCCGTACTTTTTACAATGTAATCAAGGCAATCTGATGCCATTCTATATATTCTAGCTTCATTTTAACATTGTTGTTGTTGTTAAGTGCCGCCGACCGATAGCAACCCTGTATAGGGTTTCTGAGGGTGTAAATTTTTACGGGAGTAGAAAGCCTCATCTTTTTCCCGTGGAGCGGCTGGTAGTTTTGAACCGCTGACCTTAAGGTTCGCAGCCCGATTCGTAACCATTACGCTACCAGAGCTCCTTTCATTTTAACATATATCCCTATTTATACCATGTTCTACACAGGAAAAGTATTTAAAGCATGCAAGATATGCTTGGGATTTTCCTATCCACCCTAATTATTTCTCTCTGTTGATATTCTACTCATAATTTATTTAGCAAAGGCACACTGAATAAATGCTATGTATCAGGTGTCAATGGAAGGTTTTAATCTCAGTTCAGAAGTTGTTCCTTTCCTTCATGAAGCATGTTTTGGGTGCTCCCCTTTCTGAACTCCTGCTGAACTAGATCAGTGTTTCGTTATTGTGAGGGTGCATAATTAGTAGATATTGATAGTGAAGAATATTAATGTCAAATGTATTTTTGGAGCTTATATCTTAGAGTGACCCATATCCAATAGCTGATGTAGGCCAGAGTAAAAAGACCCAAACATATCAGCCTCTGATGGATCATTTCAATCTTGGAACTATTGGCTGCGGCTGTGCCTGAATTGCCTCCAACATTTTTCCTTGGCCCAATTGTGCTCTTTCTGCTTTGCTCTCAGGAGAGTTGTTTAAAGAATGTTGTTAGGTGTCATCAAGTCAGTTCCAACTCATAGTGTACCTATGCACAACAGAATGAAAAACTGCCCAGTCCTGTGCCATCTCACAATTGTTGTTACCTTTCAACTCATTGCAGCAACCACTTTATAAATCCATTTCTGTATGGATCTTCCTCTTTTCTAATGACTCTCCACTTTACCAAGCATGATGTCCTTCTCCAGGGACTTGGTCCTCCTGATAACATGTCCAAAACATGTGAGACAAAGTCTCACCATCCTCATTCCTAAGAGCAATCTGGCTGTACTTATTTATTCCAATCAGGTTTGTTTGTTCTTCTTGCAGTTTATGAGTACAATTAAGCTTTCTGTTATATTCAATATTCATCATCAGCACCATAATTCAAATGCATCAATTCTTTCATTATCCCTATTCGTAGTCCAGATTTTGCATCCATGCTTGGTGATTTAAAAGGACATCTTTGCTCTTTAAGACTTTAAAGAGGTCTTTTGCAACAGATTTTCGCAATACAATACATTTGATTTCTTGATTGCTGTTTCCATGAGCGTTAACTCTGGATTCAAGTAAAATAAAATATTTGGCAACTTCAAACTTTTCTCCTTTTATCATGATGTTATATATGGTTCGACTGAGAATTTTTGTTTTCTTTACATTGGGGTGTAATCTATACTGAAAGTTATATTCTTTGATGTTCATCAGCAAGTAATTCAAGTACTCTTTGCTTCCTGCAAGCAAAGTTGTGTTATCTGCATATCGCAGGTTGTTAGTAAGCCTGCCTCCAATCCTTATGCCAAATTCTTCTTCATATAACCCAGCTTCTCAGATTATTTGCACAGTTTTCAAACTGAATAAGTATCGTGAAAGGGACCAAACTGTGATGCACATTTCTTAATTTTAAACCATTCAGTATTCCATTGTTCTGTTCAAATGAGTACCTCTTGGTCTATGTATAAGTTCTGCATGAGTACAATTAAGTTTTTTGGAAATCTCATTTTTTTCAATGCTATACAGCTCTGGTAGCGTAGTGGTTACGTATTGGGCTGCGAACCGCAAGTTCAGCAGTTTAAAACTACCAGCTGTTCCGCGGGAGAAAGATGAGGCTTTC
>NW_006408649.1:5288580-5289790 GCF_000296735.1 Chrysochloris asiatica | reverse complement strand
ATAATAATTATAATCCCCTCCATGTACCATCAGTTAACAGTGTTTCTCTCTATTCACTTTAGCTCTCTCTTTTTTAAAAAACATTCAGGCATATATAATAATTTATACCACAAAAGGGCAAATTCTGCAAGTCTGCCTCCTGGCCCACAGCTCTGAATCCCTTTCTTCCCATGAATCTAGAGTCCTTAGCTGTTCCCTCTCTCCCTGTCCCCATCTTTGTCTTCATCTCTGGTATCACTGCTTCTGTGATAAGGGCTTGCATTCCACTTGTGCTCTTCTCCCTTGATGATACTAGGGTCCTTTGTTTCTAGACAGTAAGATTAACCAGTCCCCTATTTTTGTTACAAAACTTCTACCTTTACAATTGTAACAGTTGCAATTAATCATGATAACAATTACTCACTATTGAATCATAAGACTCTTATCCCGGTCTCTTTTAATCAGACCCATATGTTGTTGTTGTTGTTAAGTGCCGTCGAGTCGGTTCCGACCCATAGCGACCCTGTACAGGGTTTCCGAGGATGTAAATCTTTACGGGAGTAAAAAACCTCATCTTTCTCCTGCGGAGCAGCTGGTAGTTTCGAACCGCTGACCTTAAGGTTCGCAGCCCGATTCGTAACAACTACGCTACCAGAGCTCCTTAATCAGACCCTATAGACAAGATGAAAATTATTCAGTGAGGACTCTTTCTTTTCCTACACACTAGTAAACTAAACTCCCCCTTGAAACCTTGTAAGCCATTCACTTCGTGCGTTTACCGCCCCCTCATTTTATGTAGCCAATGTCTAAGTTGACCATCCCTATCTACCCTGTGTATAGAGGGGATAGCATTGATACTTGATGTGAAGACTCCTTCCCTCTCTGTTGGTATGTAGAGTTACTACCTCCATGAGTATAGATCAGGTTCATCAAATTGTAGCAATTTACCCTTGTTTTCTTTATCAAAAATTGTTTGTTTATCTTCCTCTAGTCGAGTTCTGATTATCAAGCCATCAAAGCTAGGTCAAATGGGTACTGTCTGCAAGTTTGGGTGTTATTGTGCTTCTCCCTTCACTTCATATATCAACTGGATGCTTCACTCTCAGCTCTAGTCCTCTATGGCTAGGTCCTTGTCCATGGGCTCAGGTGTCCCCAGGTCTCACCACACTTTGGACCAACCAGCCCTTCCTCTTCTCTCTCTCATCTCCAGGTCAATGGGAGTCAATGGACC
>NW_006408649.1:5285736-5287925 GCF_000296735.1 Chrysochloris asiatica | reverse complement strand
AATTGCTGACCTTGCTGTTCGCAGCCCGATTCATAACCACTACACTACCAGAGCTCCTTATTTATTCTTGTTAGGGTATCTTTTAAAAATAGGTCCATTGGAAACAGTGACTTCCAAGGAAATCTGTTGTGCAAGTTCCATTCAAGGTAGAGGTCAGATCAGAAAGTTATGGCAACTTTTATTTATTTTTTTGAAAGGAGATTTTTATAGATTTTCTTAAAGGACACGGACACAGGTTGATCATGGGGGCTTATTATGAAGAAGATTTAAGAAATTTTTAAAACTCCAATGGTGAGAGAAAGTCCAGGAAACTTGTGCTAAGGATTTTTTTTTTTTTTTTTCCATTGCAGCAATGTACCTGCTATTCTTTAAGGGTAGCAAAGGCTGAGAAATTTTTTGGAAAACTTTACCACATCTACCTCACAGCCCTGATCTTGCTCCTTCCGATTTCTTTTAGTTCCCCAAACTTAAAGAACATTTGAAAGGAATACAATGTGAGTCCCTCAAGGATGCCCAGTCTGCCGTTTTGATGTGGTATAAATTGAAGAGCTCAGAATTCTATGGGGAAAGGTTAGAGAGAGGAAAACATCACCTTCAGAAGTTTATTGAACTAGATGGAGGATGTATGGAGAAACAGTCCCTTCATATTTTGATATGTTTGCTTAATAAAGGCTTCTATGAGTTTGTAACAATACTCTTTGACTTGCCCTCATATAGTATTGAAGATTAGTTTCCTTGTATGTGTTCATGCCACCTTTATGAACAATCTCCAGGTAAGTTTCCCACTAAGCACTTTATCAAGAAATGCCATATTTCCCTTGAGAAAAAAATACTCTTGTTTTAATTTTTTTATGAATACCATGAATCTTATTCAAATCACTTTTTTCACTATTTGTTTTGAATACTAATAAACACAAAAGTTATTTTGCATTGTATTTTTATCACATATGCAGACTGTTATGACATTCATCGTACATACTAGCTCCATCGCTTTCTTCATTATCTTTCCTGACTTTCATTTGTCCTTTGTCTACAACTTCTAAAAATATTTATAGTTGTTATATTTAATCTATTTTCTTTAAGTTATTATTATTTCTTTTACTAAGGCAAGGTTAACAACAAATAAACATGTAAACAAAAGTAAATTTGTAAAATTAATGTTTGGGATGTGCTTTTCAGTAATCATTCTGCCTCTTTATATTGTGTTGTCACCATATCTTCCTACTGAAGCATAAATTTACAAACATCATGCAAATACACTATTTGTAATAAAATTGACTAATGAGCATTAAAAACCAATTATTCCTATACATCTGCTGGCTGTGGCTGGCAATAATCGTACATCTTCCAGATTTGTGGCTATGCTTTTGCCTGAATGAGATCTTAATAACCCATTAATTTATGGGTCACAATATGCATCATGGGCTTTTGTATTCCCCCAACTGCTTCAGCCTTATAAATCAAAACTAGAGAACGTGGAATTCCTGACAACATAAACTTCCTTTCTAAATCATACCTTTATGCCAATGTCTACTGGAGAATCATGGGTGGCATCAGACTCAACCTTCATAAAATACATTGTGTGCCATTGACCTTCTATCTCATTCGTGGGTTACTTTATTACATTTTTACAATTAAATAGCATGTATTTTTAGGTCTTCTGGCAAATGCTGCTTTTTTCTTTTTCAGTTAGTGGTTTTCTAATAGCCTAACTCCTCTGGAGGTGGGGTGTATATTGTCTTCCCAGTTAGGTACGAAACCAAAAACAAAACCCCTGCAGTCCATCAATTCCAACTCATAGCAACTCTACAAGACAGAGTAGAATGGCTCCAGAGCATTTCCAAGGCTGTAAATCTTTAAGGAAGCAGACTCCCTCATCTTTCTCTCATGGAGTAGCTAGTAGTCCACTGCTCAATCAACATCAGGACCTGTTTCCTATTCTTATTGAAAACATTAAGCAATTTATTTAGTATCTCTGAATTCATACCTACTGAAATATGTTTTTCAAACAGTAAAGGTACAATGTTATTGGAAATTGAGGAATTTGATGACTAACATACAGTCATTGCAACACTTGTTCATGAACAACTTATTGAGAAAGGATTGTGACTGACTCCATCCTAGACACTGTGAGTTAATGTGCTGGACTGCAAGGTCAGTTTGAACTGCAAGGTCAGTGGTTCAAGCTC
>NW_006408649.1:5283099-5284186 GCF_000296735.1 Chrysochloris asiatica | reverse complement strand
AAACATATTATAATCAAGCTATCCAAAATCAAAGATAAGGAGACAATCCTGTAAGCAGCTAGGGAAAAGAGAAGTGTAACTTATAAAGGCAAGCAAGAAGACAATGGGGAAACATATATATAAAACCCTTAAAGAAAAAAAAAACAAAAAACTGTCAATCAAGAATCCTTTATCCAGCAAAGCTATCAATCAAATACAACGATGTAATAAAAACATTCCAGGATAAACTGAAGCTAAGGGATTTTTTCCAAAGCCAATGCTGTGCTACAAAACATCCTGAAGGGAGTTCTGTGGAGGTTGAACCAACAAGAACAGACAATAACCAAAGATTGACATACGTGGCAGCAACTCCCAGAACTAAATCAACAGATGGAAGAGTTGAGAACTGAATAAAACTATAAGAACAAACTTAGAGAATCAGGGAGGTCAGTCTATGATCAAAACAATCACAAAGTAAAAGAAAATAAACATGTAGGAACAGAGATCCAGATGGTGAAAAAGTCAGGTAGATTACAGGATAAAATAGACTTCACTAAATAAAGGGAAAAGTTAATGGAATATAAGGTAACCTCAACGAAAATTAACACGTCACAACATACCAAGAAAATGAAAATCCAAGAAGAACATGGAAACATTAAAACTATGAGGAAATTCACAAGAAAAACACAAAAAGCATGAATTCAGCACAGGAAGACAAACAGAACAAAGATATCAGTAACACAACAACAACAACCAAAAAAAAAAAAAAGCTAATGGCAGCAATTAATCCATACCTATAGATAATTACACTAGATGTAATGGATTAAATGCATCAGTTAAGTGACAGAGGATGACAAAATGGATAAGAAAACAAGATCCTTCTATATGTTGTCTGCAAGAGACACATCTCACACACAGAGACAAAAACAGATGAAAAGTCTAAGGATGGAAAAAATATACCAAGCTAATTGCAATAAAAAACAAACAGGAGTGGCAGTACTAATCTCTGATAAAATAAACTTTAAGGCAAAAGCCAGCATAATAGATAAAGATGGACATTATCTGATGATTAAAGGGACAGTTGAACAAGATGACATAACCATAATAA
>NW_006408649.1:5260462-5282604 GCF_000296735.1 Chrysochloris asiatica | reverse complement strand
AAAGTGGTCCTGAGAGTACAATTTATTGTGATAAATGCAAACATCCCCAAAACAGAAAGAACCAAAATTAACGCATTAACACAGCATCTGCAAAAATTAGAATGGAAGAACAAGGTGAATGGGATAACAGTTACACAGGTTTGCATGGGCTAAGTGTGACAGATGTAATTAATGATGTATGCACAACCTTGGAATAACAGGGCTCTGGGATACAGGGATTGAGACATCGTTGGAATGAGGAAAATTATGTTAAGATGCTTGGCTGTCTTTTGAATCTTGGTTTCCCTGGCATACCATTATAAAATAAACAATTGAGGAGGAGAAAAAGGAATAGTCAGAAATATCACCATAGAAATCTTTAAGTCTGTCTTCTTCCTATAACTGATTAGAATACCTAAAATGGGGCTACAACTTTTCCAGTGAAGGGGGGCTTCCTTCAGAGCCTCTGTATTACATAAGACCATAGGTGGAATCCTGAACCACATCCAGAATCTTCTGTGGTGGGAAATTTCCACTTGAAAGGACAAGCAGACCAGCCTGGAGTGGCTAGAATAGAAGATACTTTTTGAGAGAAAGACCACCTGGAAAAATACAAAATAATAACGAGAGTGCAACTGATTACTACTCAAACAAGCAAGTTGCTAGCCCAGGGTATATCAAGGCAAGTGGTCTGGTCCCCTCAGGGCGGAATCCTTTCCAAGACTGAGACTCAATGGAAATACTTGAGCAGACATGCGCTCTGATTGGTAACCACATTCCTCACTGATAAGGGGAAGTGAGGGAAAAACAGCAATGAAGCTGCAACTAAGCCCTACAACGTTCAGTAGACTCCTATGAACCCAGATGGAGACCTGGTTGGCCAGCAGTGTGGCAGGACCTGGGTACTCTTGGGCCCAGAGTCAGTGACATGGCCACAGAGGACTAGAGTGAAGAGTGGGGCATACAGCTGATAAGAAGAGAAGGCATATGCATAAAAATACCCACACTTGCAGTTAATACCCACTTGACCTGGCTTCAATGGCTGGATGACTAGAATTCATCTAAAAGAAGAAAGAAGAGTGAAAAAAAGAGTAATCTGATACAATTTGATGAAGTTGACCTATACCTATGGATGCAGTAGTTCAAATGAGGGAACAGATCTTTGCAGCGAGGATCATTCCTACCCCCTCCATGCACAGAGTGGACAGGAATGGACAACTTGAACAGTGGCTACTCAAAATGAGGGGTGTGCTGTAAAAGCAGGAAGTGACTAGCTTGCAAGCTCTCAAGAGGGAGCCTGGATCCAGAGGGAAGGTAGAATCTCGAGTGAGTGGTACCCAATCTGTATGGGCAGGGCTGATGAAAGGAGATGGGGTGGGTCTCTTGTGGTACAATAGTGAGTGGTTGTTGTTGGGACTGACTGTGAAGGTTGGAGATGAGGAGGTGGACATTTTGTGGCAGAAGAAGGGGAGTGATTGACTTTGCAGTTCAGGAGCGGAGGACCCTGTGACCATCAGGGGAGAGGAGTAGGGTGAGGGAACCTAATCAGAGAGGCAGTGGCACCAGAGATGGAGGCAGAGAGGATGACGTGGAGGGATGGAGCATCTGGGAACTCTGAATTCAGGTAGGGAGAGGAGCTGTGTGTTGAGGACTGGGGAGCAGGCTTGCAGTGTATATCCTTTGTTTGTTTGATGATGAATGGAAGGGATTGTAAATATGGCAGTGAAACGATATACAATAGGATGAATGTAAAGCTAATGTTCTTCCATGTAAACTATCACATAATTCACAATAAAACATTAAAAAAAGAGAATATATTAATGTTAAAAATGATATGCTATTTTTGTAGATACAGTGAAAAATAAGGTTTTAAAGGAGATGGCATAGTTAAGGAAGAAATACAAGACAACAAATATATAATACTAAAAGTTAAAATATGCGTTAGAAGGAACAAAAAGTGAAATTAATATTTGATCATTCCATAATGTAGCATTGTTGCTGTTGCTAAGTGCCATCAAGTCCGTTCCAACCCATAACAGCTCTGTACAGGGTTTCCAAGGAGAGGCTGGTGAGCTTGAACTGAAGACCTTGTGGCTCAAACCACCTTTGCAGTCCAGCACATTAATCCATAGAGCCACAGCAGGACTCCATAATGCCACATGGAGCTCAGCAAATATTGGCCCAAAGGCCAAATTTGATGCACCCTTGGTGTTTTATGGCCCATGAGTTAAGAATAACTTTTACGTTTTTAAATGTTGGAAAAAATCAAAAGAAAAATTAAATTTTGGTCACTTGTAGAAATTGTATGATGCTCAAATTTCTGTGTCATGCATGAAGTTTTTTGGAACACAGACCCTCCATCTCGCAATTCACTTACTTATTATGTATGGCTGCTTTTATATTGTGAAGGGAGAGCTGAAATTTTGAGATAGAACTCACAAGCCCCATAAAGTATAAAATATTTGCTTTCTGACCCTTCACAAAGAAAATCTGCCAACTCCTGCAGTAGAAGAATTACTAGAGAAACCCACACCTCTAGAGGTAAAAGGCAAAATCCTTAAAAATATTGGAGAGACCAAAATAGCTATTTCAGATAGAAAATAAAAGATTTAAGTTCTGGGAAACCAGTCTTTCTGAGGATCATCTCACATAATGGTATAGAGACATTAATCTGAGAAATAATGGGAGAAAACTTGCTTTGGTCAAATACAAATATAAAATATAAATAAACAAAGAATTGGTAATTCTAGAGAATGCATTTGCCAAGTTTTTTAAGAGAGAAAAATGAAAGAAAATTTTTAGGTATGCAACTATGAAATAAAAGAAATAAAATAAAAACAGAAGCAGGCTACTACTTCTAAAGGAACAAAATCACGTTGACCTGGGTATTCCTTTTCATAAAGACAACAAACTATGTCCATAATTTGTGACCTGCCAAATATTCATTTGCAAAAGTGAAGAAAAGACTTTTTTAGCTCCCTAAAGACCAATTACTTACTACCTTTTATATTCACCTCCTGAAGGACTTACTCAGATATGTATTCCAGGTCAAAAATGTAAAAATTACACAATAGCAAAACAATAGAAACAATCTAACATCTCCATCAAGAGATAAAATGGATGCACAAATTGTTGAAAATACATGCAATGAAATACTATAAAGCAATAAAGAATAATTATGAATCCGTGAAACTTCTCATAACATGGATGAATCTGACGGATATTACACTGAGTGAAATAAATCAATCACAAAAGGACAAATATTGCATGAAACCAGTATTGCAAAAAGTCAAGAATAGGTTTACACACAGAAAGAAGCATTCTTTGATAATTCACAGGAATGGGAGAAAAGGAGAATACTTTTCTTGATAACTGTTGTTTTTGTTGAATGCTGTTGAGTTGATTCCAAGGCTTTAACCCTTTGCAAGAGAGCCTAATCTTTCTCCTACAGAGTGGCTGTTGGGCTCAAACCACCCATCTTGTGGTTTGCAATCCAGTACTTATCCTATGGAGCCACTGACACATGTTAATTTTGTGAAGGGAAAATCAGCACAATGTAAGTAAGGTAAAGAAAGTCACTAGGAGTTATGCAAGAGTAAAGGGCAACAAAGTTAAATACTACAACATATACAATCATGAAACACCAATCACAATAATCATTTGAAAGCCAATACATAAGTAGGTATATATACTAAGTAGGAAATACATGGGAGCACAGTGGCTCTGTAGATAAGCACTGAACTGCAAACAAAAGTTTGATTGTTCAAGACCAATAGTAACTACTCAGAAGAAAGATGAACTTTGTGCTCCTAAAAATATTTACAGCCTCAGAAAAGCACAGAGGAGAAAAAGTTTTGGAAGTTTCTTAGACATCACCAAACACCTCACAGGACTGAGTTACTAGTCTTGAAGGCTAAGGACCATAGTCTTGGGGAACATCTAAATCAACTGGTATAACATGGATCATAATATTCTACATCTTAGTTTGGTGAATAGAGTGTGGGGTCTGAAAAGTTTGTGAGCAGCCATCTAAGTTAGAACGTTTGGTCTTTCTCATCTAAAGCAAAGGAGAATGAAGAAAACAATCCTGAAGGAAGTGATTAGTTTAAAGGAGTAAGAGCCCACGTGAACCACAGCCTTCTCTAGCCTGAGACCAAAAGAACTAGGTTGTGCCTGGCTACCACTACAGATTACTCTTACCATAGACACAACAGAAGGTACCAGTTAGCATGGGGAAAAAATGTAGAACAAAAGTCAAATTCATGAAAAAAGACCAAGATCTGATAGAGACTGAAGAAGCAACCAAGAGTATTTTGTCCTCACACACCCTTCTAATTTGGAGCTGAAGCCACTTCTGGATATCAACTTCCAGGCAAATAATGGTAGTGGTAATGATTGTGTACTGTGGAGTTGGTTCCGCCTCTTAGCAACCCTGCATAGGGTTTTGATCTTTTGTTCTTTCCTTGTATGTTGTCACCAAAAAAAGGCTTTTAAAAATCATTTTATAAAGCAATGGAAAAAGATTTATACTGTAGACACAGTGAATAGTAAACTGAAACTTGTGACTTGAGGTAAAATGTCTAGTGTCAGCATAATATAAGAATTCAATAAGTGCTATCTCTCAAACAACTCTGATGGAAGTAAGTGATGCTCTTTTGGAAAAAATGTGTTGTTGTTGCTGTTAAGTGCCGTCTAGTTGATTCTGACCCATAGCAACCCTGTATAGGGTTTCCAAGGAGCTGCTGGTGAGCTTGAAGCACCAACATTGCAGTTCAACTGACTTTTTGCAGTCTGACGCATTAGTCCATAGTGCTACACCAAGACTCCTTAGATGTCACAAAAATCAGATCTAATGAGGAAGACATTGTCACTGAGTACACATGTGAAGAGATTGAGTATACTTACACCATGAAGTGAGACTAGAAAAACATAACATTTTATAAATTATGTGAATTTAAAATATATAGGTAAGTTGAAATGTAAACATTTTAAGAGTTAACCAACTTTGTTTTTGTTGTTGTGTGTTTTAGAGCAGGTTCTAACTCATAGTAACCTTGTAGGGGGTTTCTGAAGTTGTAAATCTTCATAGGAGCAGAAAGCATTATCTTTCTCTCGAGTCACTGGGGGTTTGAACTGCTGACCTCGTGGTTAGCAACCCAACACTATACCACCAGTGTGCCCTGAAACTTAGCTACTTGGTGTACATAACATATATTAGATAGAAGGATAGATATTCATACAGAGCTAGCTATACATAGCTAGGTATGTGTATGTGTGCATGCATGTAGGTGTGAATAACTTTATTTTGAACTTCCTAGTCAGGAATATGAGTCACAGGGTGGTACAAACAGTGAAATACTCAACTACTTAAAGTTTAATGAGTCAAATCCACCCAGAGGAGCTTTGGAAGATAAGCCTGGCTACCTGTTTCCAAAAGATCCCAGCCTTGACAATCCTATGGAGCACAGTTCTGCTCCATATGGGATCATCATGAGTCAGAATCAACTCAATGGCAACTAACAATACCCATAATTGAGAATATAGGATTTTCATTATATTCACAGCTATTTTGCATATAATTATAGATGGTAAACGTTTCTGGCATTACGAACATGACCTAGAGTCTCCACTTTAGAATGACTGAAGTTAGGGATTTACCATCAACATCTAATACAATGTTTGATAGATTTAGTTTCTAACTAAAATCCCTACTCAGGACATCTATTTCCTTCTCAATAAAATAAGGTGATTGACTCACCGACCTCCACTGTCCTGTGGTTGGATATTCCAAAAGCCCATTATCTAGTAGCTGCTGATGAGCAGATTCTGTAATACTTGCACATTCCTATGAGAAACCTTGGTTGCAGTATCCACAGAAGTCTAATCAAGAAAACCTTACCAGGACTGAATGGTGCCTTTGTGGCCGTTATTCCCATGCATAGGGGCTAGAGTTTCTGTGGGAAAGAGGGAAGCTCATGCTTTATAGCATGTTTTGCTAATGTGAGAATCAAAGGGCTTGCAGGTGTTAATGGTGGCAACGGTGCAGAAATCCTAGAGTGAAATAACTTGGTTCTGGTTTGTGTTGATTTAATTGCCCTTCTTGGCATCAGCTAACTCTTAGTTTCCCTTCACCTTTTGGTAGAAATGAAACTCATGAACTGAAGTAAAATTTCCTATGGATTAGGATGTAATGCTGATTTTTTTTGCACCTTAGATCCTAGGCTATCAACTAGCTAAGGAAGGAGACGTAGGGAGTGGAGCAGCTATTCATTCCATGGGAAACCACAACTCTTTCCTTTTTAAGTGATTCTGGGGAAGAAAATGTGTTTCATAGAGTTCCTCAATTATAAATGAGAGCCTGTCTCTCCTCATCCATATTCCTTAATGTTGCTGTCTTACACTGCCTGCATAACATATAAATTACTATTCTGTCCATAAAAGTCTCAAGTTAGAGTTTTACCTGTCATTTGTGCCTGTCTGCATGTAGACAGCCCTTACCAATTGCCACCTCTAAAATCAACCTATTCATTTCTATGCAAAAACAAATTACATCATCAACAGTAACATTGCAATCATATGACATTTACTTCTTTCTGAAGACTTCTACCTGCAAATCTGTCTCTCTAAATCCAAACAACCCATGGAGGTAGGTATTGAAAGTGTTGCCATTGGCATTGACCAATTGGAAACAAGAACACTCAAAGAGACTAAGCAACTTCCTCAGGATAATGCAGTGCATCAGACAACTTGGCCCAGGTGTTGGGTCTCACAGAGCCTTTCTTAAGAAAATCACTTTACTTAGGGTTACCCTAGGATGATTTTTCTTCTATGTACACAGAACTGATGTGACATAACACAGGGATAAAGAACAAGGTATTTAGAGTAGCCAAATTTCACTTTCATAATTAGCTAAATCATTTAACATTTCAAAGGGGCATGTAATTTTCTGGAAGACAACAAATGCCTAAATATAAATAAAGTGCCTAAAAATATATATGTTAGTTTTCTTCTCCTTTTCTTTAAGAAATACATTTTTGTCCATCAGAAATTTTATATGCAGCTCTCTCATATGACAAGGCTACAGAGAGAAATGGGAAAGAACGGATTAAAACACAACCCAAAACTTTAGCATGATACTGGAAGCAAGTGTAAATTGCTACAATTTGATAAATTGGACCTTTGCTTATGGAGGCAGTTGTGCAGAATTCCAACAGAAATGGAAGGATTCTTCATATCATGAATATATCTTGTTTCCTCAGTGCACTGGTGATAGGAATGGACAACTTAGACTTTGGTTATTAGAAATGAGGGGTTGTAAGGCATAAAGTGGCTAGTTTATAAGCCTTCATGAGTGTGATTAATTTTGGAATGAAAGGGGTAAGTTAGAATCCCCACTGAATAGTTTTCATCTTTTCCAGAAGGATCTGGTGAAAGGGCATGGGGGATGATGGTGATAGGGTTTTATGATTTAATTCTGAGGAACTGTTATCAGGATTAATGGCGATTATCACAACTGTAATTGTAGAAGCTGTACAATTAAAAGGGGGTTGTAGTTAATCTTCCATTTTGGAAGAGAGGACCCTAGGGCCATCAAGAAGGAAGAGCATGAATGGAGTGTGAGATCTTAGCTAGAAGAGCATCGACAGCACAGATGATGGCTGAGGGTGTGGTATAGAGAGCTAGAGTAGATGAGGATTCTAGGCCAATGGACTGAGAAAGGCTGTGTGCCTGTAGGCAGGAGATTGGCTTGCAAAATATGCCCTTTAGACATTTAAATGTGTATGTATTTTTTGTTTTGTATGTATGTGTACATCAAATATTTTTGCCTTGTTCATTTGTGAAAAATAAGATGTAAAAGGGAAATCATGTGGTAGAAGCAGTAACTATTGTTACAGGGAAGGGAGTATAATCATTGAAATGAAACAAGAAGTTGAAAGTAAAAAAAAAAAAAAAGTATATAGACCCAGATAGATGATATGTTGAGAATTGACAGCTTCACATTTTGAAATTTTCATTTAATTAAGGTTCTCTCATTTTTCAACAAAAAATCTTCATCTTGAGGGTTTCAGAGTAGGGAAGATTTAGATGCAGCACAGCAGGGTTCAGCAAGCACCGTGCAGCCCGAATGGTCTTCTCCCTGGACAGCTTTGGCTTTAGATCCTACTGTTGTTCCATGTTATAACCTCACTGGTCAGAAAACAGGACCTTCGACACCAATAAACTCATTGATTATTGCTACAAAGTTTTCTAAACAAAATGGTATGTGATAAAGAGAAACAAGGACAGCTCTCTATTCCTTCATATTTTAATGCAATCTGAACTCTGACTTTGGAAACTTCCTCTGCACTGAGAAGACCTTTAAGTCTAAGCCTTCACTCTGCTAGGTCTCATTCTCTAATTTGAATACATGCATTGGTTAACACTCCCTGGGTTTTATCATTATAAAGCTACATGTGTTTAAGCTACTGGTTTATTTAAAGCAAACACATCCAGCAAGATAAAAATAACTTGAACAAGATAGTCCGAACCTAAACCTTGACAGATAGAGGAGGAACAGAGTGACTTCTTTGTAACTATCTCCCTCCCCCAAACCTAAATACTTCTGGTCAGCTTAACTTGAAATATATTTACACAGATCCTTCTTTCATCTCCATTTTTTAAGTTCATAAAGAGAGCATTTTACCTAACACGTGTTTCTGAGTCAGCCACACTTAGTTCCTCAACATGTTGTTTGGGGTAAGTAATTAGCTCCTGTATTGTGAGTCTTTGACTTAGGAGAAGCAAGACTCACAGGACCAAATACATCATTTGCTGGGTTCCACTCAAATGGAGACCAAAACAATTACGTTAAAAAATATTAACAATTTTGAAATTATGATAAAAGAGCATTAAACTGAGAATGGGGGCCCTTCTGAAGAGTAACCCTCTGTGACTACACAGTTTACAGTCCCATGACACGGATCCAAAAAACACATATCAGAGAGCTCAAATTCTCTGATGCTTTAAAATATGCTTTCAAAATGAAAAAAAAAAAAAAAATTATTATTTATGAATATAACAGTCAAGAGTCTTGAGAAGATTCTCAATCGTTCATCACTTCACTCATCACAACATTAAATGAGCACCTATTGTATACCATATATACTGCTTGAGGCTGAGAATACAAAAATTTGTTACATTAGATATCCTAGCATAGCAGAAAATCTTCTATAAAGGAAGCATTGAGTAAAAAGTGATTTGACTAAATATTTCCTACTTGAGAAACTTCATGCATGAAGACGGGTAAGTAAATAGGATATAGTCCAGGTTGATCATTATTCTGGTGGAGGCATATGTGGAAAAAAAATTAGGTTTCTAATATGATTACATTATAATGACTATATTATCTAAACAGTTGCTGCTGCTGTTGTTATTTTTAAGTGACATCGAGTCAGTTTCAACTCATAATGACCCTGTATAAGGTGTCTGTGGAGTGGCTGGTGAGCTTTAAGCACCAGCCTTGTGATTCAAAATGACTTTGTAGTCCAGCTTATTAACTCACAGTGTCACACCCAAACCTTCATTTGTCTTCAGCTAATTCTGCAAGTATGGTGTGCATGGAGTTGGTTCTGACTCATAGCAACCCTGTTCAGGATTTCCAAGGATGTAAATCTTTATGGGAGCAGAAATTTCTGAGTATCTCCTATGTGTAAGCACTAATGAATCACTCTAGCATAATATTTCTGAGATCAATGTTTTCCCATCAACTTTGCTTATGAGGAAACTGAAGCTAAGAGAAGTTGAATGATATTCTCAACTAAGCACTCAAACCTAAATGTCCAAGCTCTGGGTTAGCAATCTTTCCACTGTACCATGGCTGGAGCTTCAGCATCCTCATCTTTATAATGGACATAAGCCTGCTTGCTAATTATCTCAAGGTCTGTTGAAAGTCAGATATAGGATGGATATAAAACTTCCTTACAAGTTGTGAAACACTGCGATAGAAATGAAAATTATTATTATTACTTTCTAGCAAGTAGATATTAACACTTTTAAAGTATGAAAAAGGGACTATATGTTCTTTGATATGTATCTTTACCAAGTCTGTGATGCAATGAATTGCTTTTGCTTGACCTTTCTCACCATGGTCTTACAGAGGTGGTGGTTATGTGCCATGGAGTCAGTTCTGACTCATAGTGCCTCTGTACAGGGTTTCCGAGGCTGTAAATCTTTATGGAAGCAGAAAGCCTCAGCTTCCTCCAGCAGAACAGCTGGCAGTTTTGAACTGCTGACCTTAAGGTTCGTAGCCTGATTCATAATCACTATGCTACCAGAGCTCTTTTATAAAACCCTCAAAATGATTGTATATAACTATACAAATAAGATGCTTGTGGCCCACCAAGTGGATTGGACAGCTTTCTAATAATGGAAATCTGGTGTATGGAATCCTGTGGAGGTGGGACCATTCAAATTAGGTGCATGGAACCCTAATGAGGTGATTGTTCAGTTGTACCATTCTGCTAGGCTTAGACAGGATACCAGTTTCATAACAGAGAGAGACCTCACAGCTATAAAGAAGACAAGGGAGCCAAGTATGCCATTTGGACCCAGGGTCTCTGTGCTGAGAACTTCCTAGACTCTGGAGAGAGAGAGAAAGCTGTAACACTCTCATGCCAAAGATGGCATGAGATGGTGATAAGTAGTAGCAGAACCTGGAGATGGCACAGTGGGCACAGTGGCTTCCTGTCCCACAGAACAAGGTGACTGCTGTGGCAGAAGAAAGCCAAAAAATGGAGGGAGAGAGCTGAGCACTTTTGGATAGGAAGCTTACTGGTAGAATGGGGTGCCACAGGAACATTATTATCAGAGCTAAAAAGCTCTATAACACTTGTCCAAGCAGGGCAGAAGCCAAGCCCAAGTGGGTCCAAGGATCAAGTGTTGAAAGAGGAATTCTGTCCTGAGGGGTCTAATAGAAGCTTGTCCTCAGTAGACCGAGAAGAAGCCTGCATGACTGAGAGGAGCTGAGAGAGAGAGAGAGCACTGTCCTGCACCAAAGAAGAGCAACTTTGCCTACAAGCTTCGTGATTCCAAGTTGTAACTTGTTACTTCACTAATAGACGCCATAATTGTGAGGATTGTTTGCGTGGTCATTGGGATACGTCAACGAACCTAGCATAGAACGAAAATGTGCTATGGAGGGAATAGTTGGATTTAGAATAGGTAGACAGTTTGAAAGACCATAGAATTGATGCATCTGAGTTATGATGTTGGAGGAGAATATTAAAAGTACTATAGACTATCGGAAGAGCAAACAAATCTGTGTTGGAAAAAGTACAGCCAGAATTCTCTTTAGAAACCAGGATGACTAGACTTTGCCTCTCATACTTCAGCCATATTATCAGGAGGGACCAATTCCTGGAAAAGGACATTATGCATGGCAAAGTGGAGGTTCTGGGAAAAATGGAAGATCCCTCCAACAAGATGGATTAGCACAATGGCAGCAGCAATAGGTTCAAGCATAACAATTTTGAGGATGGCGTTCTATTGTGTATAGGGTCTCTGTGGGTCACAACCAACTCGACGATACTTAACAACAGCGACAAAAAAAAAGTTTGGAGAGAGGAACTATATCTGACCTTCACCTCACAGGCATCAGCCTTGGATGATTCTCTCTTCTTACCTCTGTGAAGTTAGTTAAGGAGGTCTGAGACCCAGCCAAGTCATACTTACAAAGACTTAGGGCAATTATTTTCACTTGGGCACCCGATTGTATTATAAAAATAGTGAATGTTAATTGTTGAAAATATAAATAATGTAAACACATATAAAGAAAGTGCACCTAAAATCCTATAATTCCATAACCAAATGGTCAATATTTATATCCTGTGTTTCTATGTAAATGGGTCTATGTGCATACTTTTGTGGGATTATCATGTATCACACACACACACACACACACACACACACACACAACTTTTAAAACTTAATATCCATTTATTCATTTAGCGTATGATGAACTCCCACTAAGCGAAGGACGTGCTAAATTTGGGGACAATAAATATGGGCAAGGCATAGAATAATCTACCGTCAAGCAGGTAGACATAAACAGACAACTATAAAAATAACGCTAATCAGAATTGGGATGGGTATGGAAAGCTTTGCTGAGGCAGGATGTATGAAATGAAAGCTAATGGACATATAGGAGCTGTAAGAATAAAGGGGGATAAGACTGGGAGGGAAACAGCCTGTTCACCAAAACAAGAAAAGAAAGTTCATACAAAAACAAAAGTCCATTGCCGTGAAGTTGACTCTGACTCACAGTGACCCTAAATAAGGTTTCTGAGGATGTAAATCTTTGTGCAAGCAGATAGTCTCATCTTTCTCCCATAAAGCAACTGGTGAATATGAACTGTCGAACTCTCAATTAGCAGTCCAGTGCTTAACCTACAGTACCACCAGGGCTCCACAATTCATAAAAGGATCCAAAAATCAGATCTTATTAGCAGTGTAGATTGCTGAAATTCTTATTAGCACTGTAGAATGTAGGCAGTCTGAAATTCAAACCCACCAGTTGCTCCACAGTAGAAAGAGAAAGTTTTCCATTCATGTAAAGATTTACAATTTAAGAAACTCTATATGAGGTCACTATGAGTCAAAATCAATTTGATAGCAGTTGGGGGTGATGATGGCTAGGGCTATAAGAACAAATGATACGAAGGATGTTGCTGTTGCTTTTACATGTCACTGAGTCAGTTCCAACTCATAATAACCTAATGCACAACAGAACTAAACACTGCCAGGGCTCACACCATCATCACAATTGTCGTTATGCTTGAGCCCATTTTTGCTACCACTGTGTCAATAACTTCATCAGTGTCTTCCTAATTTTTGTTGGCATTCTAATTTTCAAAGAATGATATCCTTCTCCAGCGACTGGTCCCTCCTTACAAAATGTCCAAAGTACCAGAAACAAAATCTCATCATCCTCACTTCTAAGGAGAACTCTGGAAGTACTTCTTCCAAGACAGATTTGTTTGTTCTTCTGGCAGTCCATGGTACTATTCAGTATGTTTCTCCAACACCATAGTTGAAGTATATTGGTTCTTCTATGGTCCTTCGCATTCACTGTACAACTTTCACATGCATATGAGGCAGGTGAAAATACCATGGCTTGGGTCACGTGCTCCTTAAAGTGACCGCTGTACTTCTTAACATTTTAAAGAAGTATTTTGCAGCATATTTGTCTAATGCAATACATTGATTACTTGATTGGTGCCTACAAAAGTGTTGATTATGGATCTAAACAAAATTTGAAATTTTCGATATTTTCTCCATTTATCATCATGTTATTTATTGGAACATTTGTGAGGATTTGTGTTTTCTAGACATTGAGGTAAAACCCATACTGAAGACTGTAGTATTTATCTTCATCAGTAAGTATTTCAAGTCCCCTTTGCTTCCATCAAGCAAGATTGTTTCATCTGCATAATTCAGATTGTTGATGAGGCGTCCTGCAATCCTGATGTCACATTCTTATTCATACAATCCAGTTGCTCAGATTATTTGCTCAGAGTACAGATTGAATAAGTATGATGAAGTGATAGCACACACCTTTCTTGATTTTAAACCACTCAATATCCCCTTGTTCTGTTTGAATGACTGACTCTCCTGTTATCGGTATAAGTCTCTCATGAGCACAATTAAGTGTTCAATAATACCCATTTTTTGGCAATGTTATCAAAAATTCATTATGATCCACACAGCCGAATAACTTTGAATAGTCAATAAAGCACATGTAAACTCCTTTCTGGTACTCTCTACTTTCAGCCAAGACTCATCTGACATCAGCAATGATACCCTTCATTCCATGTCTTAGTCTGAATCTGTCTTGAATTACTGGCAGTTCCCTGTCGATGTACTGCTACATCAGCTTGAATTATCTTCAGCAAAGTTTTACTTGCATTTGATATTGATGATATTATTTGATGATTCCTGCGTTCTGTTGGGTAACCTTTCTTTGGAGAGGGCACAAATATGGATCTCTTCCAATTGGTTAGTCAGGAAGTTGTCTTCCAAATTTGTTATAGATGAGTGAATTCCTGAAGCACTGATTCAGTTTGTTGAAATATTTCAATCTGTAGTCTGTCAATTCCTGGAGACTTGTTTTCAGCTAATGACTTTAGTGCACTCTGGACTTCTTACTTCAATACCATCGGTTTTTGATCGTGTGGAAACTTTTGAAATAACTGAACATCAACCAGTTCATTTTAGTCTAGTGACTCTGTGTGTTCCTTCCATCTTATATTGATGCTTCCAACATCACTCAGTATTTTGCCCATGTTGTTATTGTTGTGAAGTGCTGTTGAGTCGATTCTGACCCACAGCAACACCCTGTATGGGGTTTCCGAGGAGCAGCTGGTGAGCTTGAACTACCAACCTTGCAGTTCAAATGACTTTGCAGTCTGGCACAGTAACCCACAGTGCCACACCAGGACTCCGTTTTGCCCACAGAATCAGTCAAAATTGCAACCTGAGGCTTGATTTTTTTTTTTAAAGTTTGTAACGTGAATTAAGTGATAGTTTACATGGGAGAACATCAGCTTTACATTCATTCTATCGTATTTCGTTTTCATTGCAATGATAACAATCCCCTCCATGCATCATCATTCAACAGCAATTGCTTCTATTCCCTCTGTTTTGTTTTTGTTTGTTTGTTTGTTTTTGCTGTACACTGAAGCACTCAGGAATATATAACCATTCAAACAACCAAAGGGTACACCCCACAAGCATGCTCCCCGGCCATCAGCACACAGCCCCTCTTCTTCCCTGAGTCCAGAGTCCCCAGCCACTCCATTTCTCCACATCATCATCTCTACTGTCACTGCACTCCACTCTTCTCCCTTGATGGTCCCAGGGTCCTCCGCTCCTGGACTGAAAGATTAACCACTCCCCTCCTTTTGTTACAAAACATCTACCTTTACATTTGCAACACTCACAGTCAGTCCTGATAGCAATTATTCACTATTGAACCACAAGAGTCTTATCCCCATCTCCTTTCACCAGCTCCATCCAGATAGGTTGGAAACCACCCCGTGGAGATTCTACCTTCCCTCACACCCTCAGAAATTAGGCTCCCTCTTGAAAGCTTGTAAATCAGTTACTTCTTGCCTTTGTAGCCCCCCATTTTGGGTAGACGATGTCTAAGTTTCCCCTCCCTGTCAACCCTGCATACCAAGGGGGTGGGAATGATCCTAGCTATAAAGATTCAATCACTCTTTTGAGCTACTGCATCCATAAATATAGGTCAAGTTCATCAAATTGTATCAGATTACTGTTTTGTTCCCTCTTCTTTCTTCTTCTAGTCAAGTTCTGATCATCCAGCCATTGAAGACAGGTCAAATGGGTACTATCTACAAGTATGGGCATTCTTGTGCATCTCCCCTCACTTCATATCAGCTGGATGCTTCATTCTCAGCTCTAGTCCTCTGTGGCCACGTCCCTGTCCCTAGGCCCAGGAGTCCCCAGGCCTCACCATACTGCTGGCCAACCAGGTCTCAACCCAGGTTGACAGGAGTCTATTGATCGTGGTCAGACTTAGCTCACAACTTCATTACTGTTTCCCCCCAACTTCCCCTTATCAGTAGACCAACATGGTCAGAGGCTTGAATTTTTTGTTCATTGCTTTTTAGCTTGGTAAATGCTGAGTGTTTTCTAGTTCCAGGTCTTTGCTCATTTCATCTTAATACTTAACTTGGTCTTTACAAGCTGCCTTGTGAATTGTTTTGTTCAGTTAATTTACTTTATTTCTTCCAGTCACTGTAGCTTCTCAATGTTGAAAAATATATTTCAGAGTACCTTCTGACATACATTTTGGTCTTTTCCTTATGTCCTGTATTTTTAATGACCTTTTGTTTTCTTCATGTATGTTCTTGATTGCATCTCACAGCTCTTCTGGTCTTCACATTAAATATGTTCTTGAGATGGTCTCTAAATTCATTTAGGATATATTCAGGATCATATTTTGGCTCTCATGGACCTGTTTCAATTGTCTTCAGCTTCTGTCTGAAATTATGCATGAGCAATTGATGGTCTGTTCTTGGCCTTGTTTTGGCTGATGATATTGAACTTGTCCATCGTCTCTTCCCACAGATATACTTAGTTTGATTCCTGTGTATTCCATCTGGTGAGATCCAAATGTATAGTCACTATTTATATTGTTGAAAAAAATCATTTGCAATGGATAATTTTTGCAAAATTCTACCATGTGGCCTCTAGTATCCTTTCTATCACCAAGGTCATATTTTCTAACTACTGATCCTACCTCTTTGTTTCCAACTTTCACATTCCAATCACCACTAATTATCAGTGCATCTTGACTGAATGTTAAATCATTTCCAGATTGAGGAAGTTGGTAAAAATTCTTCAATTTCATCTTCACTGGTTTTAGTGGTAGGGGCATAAATGTGAATAATTGTGGCATTAACTGGCTTTCCTTGTAGGCATATGGATATTATCATATCATAAGATAATTCTTGAAATGCTCTTTTAGAGAATGGATGCTATGCCATTCTTTTTCCGTTTGTCTTTTTTAGTTTGTCATTCCTGGCATAGTAAACCACAAGGTTGTCTTATTCAAAATGACCAATTCCAGGACATTTCAGTTCACTAATGCCTATAATAATGATCTTTATGCATTCCATTTCATTTTTGACAACCTCCAATTTTCCTAGATTCATATTTCACACATCCCACATCCCCATTATTAATGGATGTCCCAAGCTATTTCTTCTCATTTTGAATTGTGTTCCATCAGCAAGTGAAGGTTCCAAAGCATTTCTCCATCCACATCATTAAGGTTAATGTAACTTTGAGTCAATAAAGCACAAGTAAATTTCTTTTCTCTGGCCTATTTTGAGTGTCTTTTAACCTGGAGAGTTCATCTTTCTGCAGTATATCTGACAATGTTCCGCTCCTATTCATAAGGTTTTTAGTAACTAACCATTCACGAATCATTCCTAGTGTGTAGGATCAGCACTGGACTGTGAACCCCAAGGTCTGCAGTTCAAACCAGCCAGCTACTCCTCAGAAACAGGATTGCTATGAGTCAGTGAATGGAATGCACTTAACAACAACAACCATTCATAACTAATTTGCCTATTCTTCCTGGTCTATCTTAGTCTGAAAGCACCACTGAATCTTCACCACTATGGGTAAGCTTTCTGGCATTTAAAATACAGGAGACACAGCAACACACAAGTGTGACAAAGTGACAGATAAATGGTGGGATATGAAGGACAGCATACAGATTGTCCACATAATTTAACTTTACATGAAATAAAATTTTGGGTGTCTGGTACAGGTTTTAAGTGTAAAACTTTAAAACACAAGAATACAAAGTTGCAGAAAAGCTATCTTTTCTTAAGTGCTACAAGCTTTTCTATAGAGATTTGACCTTAGTCACCACTGTACTCCATTTTCCTTTTCAACATCAATTTATGAAAAAACACAAATATATTACCTAAAATTATAGTATTGAAAAATAAATATGTTATGTTCCTTGGCTTATTTAGGTATGTCTCTGCCCCTTTTAAATAATCTTTAACCCATTGCCATCAAGTCAATTCCACTTCATAGCAGTTGATATGAAGGACAGAGTAGAGATGTCCCATAGGAGTCCTGATGTGGCACTGTGGGCTAATGCATCAGACTGCAAAGTCGTTTGAACTGCAAGGATTGTGGTTCAAGCTCACCAACTGCTTCTTGGAAACTCTATATAGGGTCGTTATGGGTTGGAATCAACTCAATGGCACTTACGAACAGCAACAACATTAGTGATGCATACTACCACATCTTTTCTTGTTTAGCAGTTGCTAAGTTCAAACCACCAAACTTGTAGTAAGTTGCTGAGCACTTAACTAGGGCTCCTCCATCATCTAGGTTGTTGCTGTCCTTATGTACTGTGGAGTAGGTTCCAACTCATAGCAACCCTGTACAGGGTTTCCAAGGCTGTAAATCTTTGTAAAGCAGAAAGCTTTGTCTACAGACACTTTCAAATCTCAAATTTAAGGGTATGTCTTATTTCCTCATGACATGGCACTTTTTCTGTACCTGGATTTTTTATACCCATGTCCACAATTCACCACCTACTGTGTACTCTGCTGCAGAAAATTCTGGTTTTGACTCTTAAAGAAATGTCAGATAACATTGAAAAGTTTCATGCCAGGTACTCTTGGGTTTGAGAACTATCTTTGACATTTACTAGCTGAGTGTGTTTGGGTATCACTTAATTTCTCTGAGTTTCAGTTTTCTTTCTGTGGCAAAGAGGATGAATGGAGATTGTGAAGAATGACATTAAATGGTAAAGGAGTTCTTACAGTGTCCAGTGCTGGGAGGTGTCTAATAAAAGGGAGTTGTTATGACTAACACACCAGACTTGCAGTCTGCAGCATAAGGCCTCAAGGGAGGAAATGGCAGGGGCTACTCTGTGGATGGGCATTTCCTGACGGGACTGAGTTTAACAAATGCTGGTTTGAAATAGACTCCTTTTTCATGGCTATCCTTTCAGTAGTGACTGGATTTGTATAGCAGGATAATTGGTGTTTTCACTTGGTGTGTGTGTACTCTTAGGTGATTTTGCATTTTATAGAAAAGCCTCCAATAAATGATTAATTAAAATTCCATAAAATATGACTTTTTGAGTCCATTTAAGGAAGCCTTAGAAGTCCCTGCTACGTTCCGTAGATCATGGCACACTTTGAATTAATTCATTTATTTTTCAATTCTGTACACAATTCATTGCTTATTATCTAGAGTGTGACTTTGAGTTATGGTATTGACAAAGAATACTAAATGTATTATGGACTACCAGAAACACAGAAGAATAAGCAAATCTGTCTCGGAAGGAATACAGCTAGAATGTTCCATAAAAGCAAGAATGGCGAGGCTTTCTCTCATGTCCTTTGGTCATGTCATCAGGAGGAACCAGTCCCTGGGCAAAGGCATATGCATGGTAAAGTCGACGGTTGGTGAAAAAGAGAAAGAACTTCAGTGAGCTGGATCAGCACAGTGGTTACAACGATGGACTCAAACATAAAAATGATTGTGAGGATGGTGCAGGGCCAAGAAGTGTATCGTTCTGTTGTACATGGGATTACTATGAGCTTGAACTGACTTAATGGTGTCTAACAACAACAGTGTGTCTGAATTGAGATATGATACATGGGTGAAGGGAAGCAACCAACTTATATTGAAGGGGACTTACTGAATAACAAATGCTATTTCATTTGAAATCTCTCAAATACCATTTGAGGCAGATGTTTTTATATCCATTGTATTAGAAGGAAACCTCCCATTGCAGATAGTATTGAAAAGTGATAATAAATGAATCTTGGGAATCTTGGAAATGGGACTTGAAGCCAGACACATGTTGTTCCAAAGTCTCTGCTCTTTTGAGTGATTTACATGCTGTCCCCAAAGGTTAAGTGTCTTTGATGACCTCAGTCATACTAAAGATGGATTAAGGCTATGGGTAGTTGTGTCTATGTTGTGATCCTCATGCTAAAACTCAGGTGTATGCAAGGGCTTTGTAGACTAAGGAGTGGGTCCACTTTCTCCTACACAAACCACTGTGATCCGTTGTTAAGTGCTATTGAGTTGGTTCCTACTCATAGCAAACCTGTGTAGTGTTTCCAAAGAGCAGCTGGTGGGTTTGAACAGCTAACCTTGCAGATAGCAGTCCAGTGTTTATGCTAACAGAACCACACCAGGACTTAAAGTGTGGTCTAGTCTCAGGAAATATGGTCTAGTGTCAGTAAGGCTATAATGCTGGACCCTAGGAAGGGTCATTGTTGTGGTTAGGTATCATTGAGTTAGTTCAAACTCATGGTGACCCTATGTTTAACAGAACAAAACATTGCCTGGTTTTGTACCATCTTCACAACTCTTGCTATGTTTGAGCCTATTGCTGCAACCACTGGGTCAATCCATCTCACTGAAGGTCTTCTTCCTTTCTGCTGACACTCTACCAAGTATGATGTCCTTCTTCAGAAAGTGGTCCCTCATGATAGTATGCCCAAACTAAGTGAGAAGGAGTTTTACCATCCTCATTTCTAAGGAGTAGGAGGGCATTGGCAGGTAGCTTTTAAAGTTTCAGTGGCCTAAAGTCCCTTCAGTAAGGTAGTCACAAGTATTTTAATGGGCCCCCAGACAGAATTCAAAGGGTTGAAGATAAACAATCTTTGTTGTTGTTTTTTTAAGTGCCACTGAGTCAGTTCCAACCCATAGACACCTTAGGGTTTCTGAGTAGTGGCTGGTGAGCTTGAATTGCTGGCCTTGTGGTTCAAATCAACTTTGCAATGCAGCACATTAAACAACAAACAATGCCATAACAATCTCTAGGTCCTACTAAAAATTTCTGATATAGAGCTATAGGGTAAGCACTAGCCTGCTAACTGTAAGGTTGGCGGTTCAGATTCACCAGTTGCTCCTTGCAAACCCTATACAAGGTTTGAGTCAGAACTGACTCAATGGCACTTAACAACATCAAGTCCTACTAAAAGGCAGGTAGATCAACAACCATTAAATTGAGGTCTTAGAAACTTATTTGCTTTGCCTGCACTTCAGGATTACCTGGAAAGCTTTTAACAAATTCTGATGCTTTGACCTATCCAAAGAAAGTCTATTCATGGCCTGTGATACAGTCCAGGAACTAGTATATTTAATGGCCACAGATGACCCTAGTACAAATTACTGATTTGGGGAATTCTCTGATCTTTTATGAGGCTCATTTGTCAGAGTCCAATTTGAAGAATGGGTCATATGGCATCACTTTTATTTATTTACTTCTAACTTTGTCAATTTCAATGACCTTCTATTTCTAGGCTTATCATTCAGTGCCTGCTTCCCTCAGGCCTTCTACTCTGCTAATTGGACATGTTAATACAAACTAAGGCACTAGAAGTTTGGATATCCCACCTCAAAGAACATTACTATTTTAACCTGGGGTCATCAATGCTTTCACAACAGCATAAATCACAGTCTGTCTGAGGAACTGTGTTTGAAGGCTTCTAAATGAGCCTGCAAAAAATAAAAAAATAAAAAATTTTACTCTGTATAAGCCAACCCTACCTACAAACAAACATTCTTTGGGGAAAAAAATGTGTCTTAATTATATACTGAAGCCTCTCATGAATATTTTTCATTAATTTATCATTATGGTTAAAAGATTTATTTTTTTTCTTTAGAAGTAAAACCAAAGCAAAGATGTAAGTTTGAATACTAAGATATGCTTTGACCACATACTATGGTATTTTCAGCCACCTCTTAGGCAAGTGAAAACCAGACAATGAATAAGGAAAATGGAACAGAATAGATGCATTTGAATTCTAGTGTTAGCTAAGAATATTGAATGTACTTGAACCATTAGAAGAACAAACAAATCTGTCTTTAAAGAAGCAAAGCCGTAATGTTCTTTACAATGAGTGATGGTGAGACTTTGTTTCATGTACATTGGACATACTATCAGGAGGGGCCAGACCCTGGAGAAAGATATCATGCTTAATAAAACGGAAGATTAAAGGAAAAAAAAAAAAAAAGGAAGATTCTCAATGAAATGAATTGACAATGTGACTTCATCGATAAGCTCACACATAATAACAATTGTGAGGATAGCACAGACTCGGCAATTATTATTCTGTTGTTTGTAACTCTGCTATGAGTCATAACTGACTCAACTGCACATAACGACAACAAAGCCACCCCATCAGCCCTAATTAACTACAAAAATTTCCAAACTTTCCATGGAAATATCTGATAAGTGAGCTGATTGATGCTGGACTCTAAGAGCATGTCATTTAGTTCCACACTTATGACCAAACACCTACCCCGTGCTGTGCTGCAAGCTGGGTTCCTGCCTTTAAAAAATAACACCTTCTAACTATGTGGAAAGGATATATCTGTTAGCATAAAGCCAACTCCTACTCATTGTGTCCTCCTGTGTGGCATAGTAGACACGTGTTCCATAGTGTTTTTAATGGCTGATTTTCAACAGTAGATCACCTGGTCGTTCTTTGAAGATGCATCTGTGTGGACTCAAACTTTCTGATTAACAGTCAAATGTAATTAAGCATTTGCACCAGAGACTGCAGGCGAGCACATGTTGTTGTTAGGTGCCATCGAGTCGGTAC
>NW_006408649.1:5242072-5259816 GCF_000296735.1 Chrysochloris asiatica | reverse complement strand
CCAGCTTCTCGGATTATTTGCTCAGCAAACAGGTTGAATAAGTATGGTAAAAGAACACAACCCTGTTGAACACCTTTCTTCATTTTAAAACATTCAGTGTTCCCATGTTCTGTTCAAACAACTGCCTCTTGGTCCATGTAAAGATTACTCATGAACACAATTAAATGTTCCAGAATACTCATACTTGGCAATGTTGTCTATAGCTTGTCACAATTTACACAATCGAAAGCCTTTGCATAGTCAATAAAGCACAGGTAAACATCTTTTTGATATTCTCTGATTTCAGTCAAGCTCCATCAGACATCAGCAATGATATCCTTCATTCCATGGCCTCTTCTGAATCCTACTTGAACCTCTGGAAGTTCCCTGTCAATGTATGCTTGCAGCCATTTCTGTATTAGCTTTAGTAAAACCTTACTCACATGGGATACAAAGATATTGTCTGATAATTTTAGCATTCCATTGGGTCACCTCTCTTTGGAATGGGCACAAATATAGAACTCTTCCAATCAGTCAGCCAGATAGTTGTCTTCCAAATTTCTTGGCAGAGATGAGTGAGTGCCTCCTGAGCCACCTCACTTTCTTGAAAGATATCAATTTTTATTCCATCAATTCCTGGTGCCTTTTTCTTTGCCAATTCCTTCAATGCACCTTGGACTTCCTCCTTCAGTATCAATGGCTCTTGTTCATATGCTACCTCTTGAAATGGTTGACCAACAACCATTTCCTTTTGGTACAGTGATTCTGTGTATTCCTTCCATCTTTGTTTGATGCTTTCTGTGTCACTCAATAATAGTTATAGGACATTGAAGTAAGTGTCAGGAGGTCAGAGAAAAGGTATCCATAGCTCAACCTGGAATAGATGTGTGAATCTAAGATGACTCCACAGGGTAGAAAGGACTAAACTGGGGCATTTAGGGAAAGGCAAAATACCAGATCAAAGGCATAGAAGGTAGAAAGAAGAGTGCAAGCATAGTTGCAGAGAAGTAAGAATATAATATAGATGAATTGGAAAAAAACAAAAAGTACTGAACTAAGATTCAAGATCCTGGGCTAATTCTAATAACAACACAGTATTAGGTTCACTGTGAGGCATTAAACAGATCTTCCTGAGTGTCACTGTCTCAGCTATAAGAATACAGAGCAATATTGTTGTTGTTGTTAGGTGCCATCGAGTCGGTACTGACTCATAGCGGCCCTATACACAACAGAACAAAACACGTCCCAGTCTTGGGCCAATCTCACTACTGTTGTCACGCTTGAGCCCATTGATGCCGCCACTTTGCCAGATCCATCTCATTGGGGGTCTTCCTCTTTTTCTCTGACCCTCCACTTTATCAAACATGATATCCTTCTCCAGTTACTGGTCCCTCCTGACAATATGTCTGAAGTATGAGAGATAAAGTTTGGCCATCTTGGCCTCCAAGGAGCACTCTGGCTGCATAGATGTTTGCTTTTGGCCCCAAGTTTTCCTGAGTCTAAGTTAATGAAGACTTCCCAGCCACTGCCCTGTACAAAGCCCCAGCAGATCACATATGCTTTGTGATTTCCGATTTTCCTTTTAGTAACATGCCAGATGACACTCACCATTGTACTAGCCAGCAAAAGGAACCAAGAGAAATGAAAGTAATTCTCATGCAATAAATTAATACAGCAGAAGTGTCTACCATGGTGCCTCTGCCTAAACTTGCATTCTCTTCTGGACAACATGCTTCGTTCACTTTGTGAAGGAGAAAGTCAGCCAGATAAACAGCAATATTGAAAGTGCCATGGGCTGTCAAAAGAACCAACAGATCCATTTTGAAAGAAGTGCAGCCAGAATGCTCCTTGGAAGCCAAGATGGCCAAACTTTGTCTCTCATACTTCGGACATATTGTCAGGAGGGACCAGTCACTGGAGAAGGATATCATGTTTGGTAAGGCGGAGGGTCAGAGAAAAAGAGGAAGGCCCCCAATGAGATGTATTGGCCAGGTGGCAGCGTAGATGGACTCAAGCGTGACAACAGTAGTGAGGTTGGCTCAGGATCAGGCAGTATTTCGTTCTGATGTGCATAAGTCAGTACTGACTCCATGGCACCTAACAACAACATTCAGTGAGAGCAAAGGCTGTAGGACTAACTTTGTTCAGGGCCCCATGATGTAAACTAACCATCCACTGAGCTGTGGTTAATAGGCCTTGGTTTATGGGTGGAAAAGGTCTCTAGAGTTGTTTTTCTTTGATTTCCTGCCTCTTCTTTCTTCTGGAAAATAAATAAGCAACATTTTTTCAAAATCCAAAGGCAACAGCCTCTGTTGCTTAACAAAGGCAGGTTTCTCTTCCCTGACTGGCCCGTCACTCATTGATCAGCTTTATTTTTCTTCTCCTTCTTCTTCATCCCCTCTACCTCTACCTCCTCCTCCTTTTTAAAAAAATTTTATTTTAACTATATTGAGTTATTTTAATGCTTGTTGTTGTTGTTAAGTGCCTTCGAGTCGGAGTCGACACATAGCGACCCTGTACAGGGTTTCCGAGGGTGTAAATCCTTACGGGAGTAGAAAGCCTCATCTTTCTCCCGTGGAGCGGCTGGTAGTTTCGAACCACTGACCTTAAGGTTCGCAGCCTGATTCGTAACCACTACGCTACCAGGCCCTACATATTTAGAGACTTCAGGGATGTCACAAATAGTACAGTTCCCAGAGCTACATGCTGTATGATTGACTACCTGGATGTGAGCAGAATGGTACAAACTTAGTTTTTATTGAGCACCTATTTTGTGTAGTCCATTCAAATAAGGCAAATACTCTTATCTGTCATGCAACGTACATATTATTACTACTCTTTTTGTTGTTGTTAGCTATTGTTATATCATCTCTGGCTCAAGGTGATCTATGTAGAACAGAACACAAAGTTGATCAGTCCTACACCATCTTGATAGCATAGTGATTACAAATTGGGCTGCTAACCGCAAGTTCAGCAGTTCGAAACTACCAGCTGTTTCGCAGGAGAAAGATGAGGCTTTCTGCTCCCATAAGTATTTATAGCCTCGGAAACCCTGTACAGGGTTGCTATGAGTCAGAACCGACTCCATGGCACAGAACCACAATCACCACACCATCCTGATGATTATTGGTATGTTTGAGAACAATATTGTAGCTATTGTGTTGATCTAATTCACTGTGGGTTTTTCTCATTTTCACTGACATTCTACTTTACCAAACATAAAGCCATTTTCTAGCAATGGATCACTCCTGATGTGTGACAAAGTAAAGCCAGACTAAGTGTTGCCTAAGGACTGACTGAGTTGTTCATTCCTCTGGCAGGCCACAATATCTTCCATAGTCTTCCCCAACAGCACAGCTCAGAGGCATCAATTGTTCTTCAGTCTTCCTTTTTCATTGTCTAGCTTTCACATGCATATGAGGATATTGAAAAGATCTTGCCTTGGGTGAAACACACCTTAGTCATCAAGCTCCTATTATTCCCATTTTATAGATGGAAAAACATCAGTTCTACTTTTAACTGCTGGTTTACACTGACTTGCCACAAAGGCTGATCTGAAGTGGAAAATGAGTCTGCAGATAGCTGTGATACAGTTCTGTAGTCAAGGAAAATGACTTAAATCACTTGGATCCAGAACTACAGCAAGCAGGTCAAATAAATTGATAAATAGTAAGCATCAGACTTCCCAATCTTATTTGTAAATTTCAGACAAATCTCTTCCAGATTGTTGAAATATAAAACAACCAAAATCACCTATCTTTTTGTGGTAGAGAACCACCTGAATCATTTAGGAAATTACCTCATCTCTGATATAACAGACTCCTTCAAAGCTTCCTAGTCCTTTTAAGTCTAGTCCATATGCTCCTGGTTTGACTAGAGGCTTCCCTGACCCAGACAAACCAAATATTGTCCCTACCCAAGTAGCAGTATTGTTCTCTCCACTAAACATGTTATTGTACTTACAAAGGTTACATCTTTTCCTACAAGGGAGACAATATAATAGTCAAAAAGTTGTGTATAGTACAATACAAGCTTAAGGAGGAGCCAAGGGGCACAGGGGAAACTTCAGGACAGCTTTGCAAGTGTAGTAGGCTTTTTTGTCTATACTAACTTTCATGGTGTTGGATTTCAGGCCCAGAAGGGAAAAGCCTTAGCAGTACATAGGTGCCCAGAGATCTGAAAAATGATCTGAACACATTCCAAGAGACGTTAATTTATTACAGAAAGAGAAGAAAGGAGATGGTTTACCTACAAGGGAATTTACCTACAAAGGGTAAAACAGTTGTGTCCAGTGGCAGCCTGCTGGGTCATGAAGTTTTAATCTGAGGAGGTGGGGGTGGGGAGTTAGGCACTTTTCGTATCATGGGATATTCACAAGTGTGGAGTCCTGGTTTGGTACTACAAGGTCCACTTGAACTCCTCAGAAACCCTATACAGAGTCATTATGGGTCTGAAGCAGCTCTAGGGCACTTAACAACAACAATTCACAAGTTGTTGTTAAGTGCCCTAGAGCTGGTTCAGACCCAAAGGGACTCTGTAGTTACGGATGGTCTATGAAGTCCTGGTGTGGCGCTGTGGGTTAATGCACCAGAGTACAAAGCCATTTGAACTGCAAGGTCAGTGATTGAAGCTCACCAGCTGCTCCTTGGAAACCCTATACAGGGTCGCTAAGGGTCAGAATCAACTTGATGGCACTTCACAACAACAACATGGAACTAGGAGCAGTAGGAGAGTTAAAGGTGCCAGGTTGTCTGTCCCTCTCCTAGAGAACAAAGAGGTTTCAGCAAGCATAGAAGGAGGAAGGGCCTTAGGCTGCTTCCTAGCATGTGCAGAACAAGATAGCTGGAGGAGGGGGCTCTCTGTTCCTTCCTAGATAGCAGGAGCAGGGGAAGGGACAGGAGGTGTGGTTTTCAGGTGACCTTGGCATGGTCACTTTGGAGAGTTAAATTTGTATTCCTACAGTTGGTGGCACCGTATGATAAACACTGGACGTTGAACCACAAGGTCTGTGGTTGGAGCCCGCCAGCCACTCTGCAGGAAAAAAAAATCTCAGAAATATTCAAAGACACTCAATAACAACAATAAACATCAGATACTTGGATTTTCCAGAAGTCTCATTTCAATAGAACCAAAATTTCCATTTTCCTCTCTCTTATTTTATGATGGTTTCTCTAGCTCAGTGTCCTTCACTTAAGTTTTCTTTGTGATTTTCATCAGTAACTAGAGATGGCTGCACCAATCTTTAAAGCACTTGGCTTAGTGCTAGGCATATAGTGGGTATTCAGTGAATCTTGATTTATTCCCTGTGTTCTGAGTGAAAAGAATCTTAAATATCAAGCTTCTTTTCCCACTGATTCTAGAAACTCATTTACAATCTTCCTTTTGGATCCAGTGATGAAAACTGACTACCATCCCAAATAATCCCTTCTGTGGACATCTTAACATTTCATTGTTTCTCTCTATATAATGCCAGTCCTCATGGACAAAGGCAATACATTATCAATTTTATTTTTCTTTTGATTCTTCTAAAGAAACTGAAGGAAAATCCTCTTTGTTTTGGAAAGTACTTGGAGTCCTCCATCACAGTCATACTCATCCTTGGTTGCTCATTAGAATCACCAGATGGATTATATATAAGAATCTTAAGGATAGGGACCTAGCCCTGGTTTTGCTTTTTAAAACACCATAGGTGATTCCAACATACACCCAAGATGGAGAACCTATTAGGATATTGGGAGGTTATCCTGGCATGGCACTGTAGGATAAGCAGTGGACTGCTAACTGAAAGGTTGGTGGTTCAAATCTACCAGCCACTACTTCAAAACCCTATACAGGGTCTCTATGAGTTAGAACTGAGTCGAGAGAACATAACCATCTCTACAGGTGCAAAAACTGATGGAGAAAGAGCAGTTTGAAGATTCTGGATTCAATGAAGCATTGAATTCACACTGTAATTGTAATCACTAAAGAAGTGGGAAACCCTGCATAAGCTTGTGTCAACTATTTCTTACTTTAGTTTTTAAATAAGTATATTTAAGAAGCAATGTGAGCTACCTGTTTTTAATTCAGTGACAGTTAAGTCATCCTTGGAATGCTATTTTGCAGTAAAAGGTTTGCTGATGCCCCAGGACTCAAGGGCCATTAAAAAATATCTGTTGTCTCAAACTGGAAACAGAATTGCATAGGGCAAGGAAGGGTGGGAGGGAGTCAGAGTTGAAAGTCCCAAAGGATCTAGACTACTACCAAACATGTTCTCCATGAGTAATAGACCCACAATATAGGACTTCTTTATGTTAAGACTGGGGATAATGCGATGCTGCATTTTGGGGAGTGTGGGGGAACTATGAATATCCTGTATTTCTTTTTTTCTAATGCATACTGGAATATCCCAGAAGGTTAGGAACTGTTTGTCATCTATCTTCCTAGCTATCTAGCTATTATCTCTCTATCTCTATCTCAAGAATGTAGTATGACACCTCTATAATCCACTTATTTATCAAACCTGTGCTGATTTATGCCAGACTCAATCTTACAGAAAACACAGAAAAAAATGATTAGCTATGATAAAGTCTGGGTTGGAAGACATCCAACAGGCGTGCCATACAAAAAAACTTAGGAACACAGATAGCTATAAGGGAAATAAATACATGTTTAAAAAGGTCATCATAAGATTTTATAACTAATGTAGTAGAAAATGCCGAATCCATGACTTCATTTTATAGATTGAGAGACTAAGGATGAGAGAATGTGAGATGATAACACACTTAAAATCACACACAAAAAACTATCACTACATCCAGAGCAGGAACAAAGTCTTCTTCCCAAACTTCTTGTTGGGTTCCATAGAGTTGGTACCAACTCATAGCAACACTATGCACAACAGAATGAAACACTGCACGGTCCCCCGCCAACCTCATATTCATTGCTATGTTTGAGCCCATTGCTTCTGCCACTGTGCCAATCCATCTTGTTAGGGCGTCTTACTCTTTTTTTCTGCCCCTCCACTTTACCAAACATAATATCCATCTCCAGGGACTTGTCCCTTCTGATAACATGTCCAAAGTATGAGAGACAAAGTCTCTCCAAGGAGTACTATGGCTTCTTCCAACACAGATTGGTTTGTTCTTTTGGCCATCCATGGTACTTTTAATATTTTCCTCCAACACCATAACCCAAATGCATCAATTCATTTACTGTTTTCCTTATTTATTGTCCAACTTTCACAAGCATATGAGGTTATCAAAAATACCATGGCTTGGGTCAGGAGCACCTTAGCTGTCAAATAGACATCTATGCTGAAGAAGTCTTGTACAACAGATTTGTCATTTGATTTCTTGACTGCTGCTTCCATGAGTGTTAATGGTTGATCTGAACGAAATGAAGTCTTTTACAATTTCTATATTCTCTCCATCCACATGGATATTGTTTATCGATCCAGTGGTGAAGATTTTTGTTGTCTTTACATTGAAATGCAACCCATACAGAAGTCTGTGGTCTTTGATCTTCATCAATAAGTATTTTAAGTCCTCTTTGCTTTCAGCAAGCAAGGTTGTATCATCTGTCTATGGCAGGTTATAAATGAGACTTTTTCCAAAACTGATGCCATATTTTTCTTCATATAATCCAGTTCCTCAGATTTTTTACTCAGAATACAGATTGAATAATTATAGTGAAAGAATAAAAACCTGGCATTCCTAATTTTAAACCATTTAGTGTTTCCTTGTTCAGGTTCCTCATAAGCACTATTAAGTGATCCAGAATACTCATTCTCCGCAATGTTGTCCATAGCTTTCATGATCCACACAATTGAAAGCCTTTGCTTAGCCAATAAAGCATAGGTAAACATCTTTCTGGTATTCTCTGCTTTCAGCTAAGATCCATTTGAACTCAGCAACAATATCCCTTGTCACATGTCCTCTTCTGAATCCAGCTTAAACCTCTAAAAGTTCTCTGTCAACGTATGGTTGCAACCATTTTTGTATTATCTTAAGCAAAATTTCAATGGCATGTGATATTAATGATATTATTTATTATTGATTACTTCCACATTCCATTGAGTCACCTCCCTTTGGAAAGCCCATAAATATGGATCTCTTCCCACCAACGGTCCTCCAAATTTCTTGGCATAGATGAGTGAGTGTCTCTAGTGCTGTATGAGGTTGTTGAAAGATTTCAATTTGTATTCCATCATTTCCCAGAGTCTTGTTCTTTGCCAATGCCTTCAATGCTCCTTGGACTTTGTCCTTCAGTATCATTGGCTCATATGCTACCTCTTGAAATGGTTAAACATTGACGATTTCTTTTTGTGTATCCCTATCATCTTGTTTTGATGCTCTCTGCATTATTCAATATTTTGCTCATAGAAGTCAAGGCTTGACTTTTTTCTCCAGTTCCCTCAGCTTGAAGAATGCTGAGCATATGGTTCCCTTTTAGCTCCAGGTGTTTGTACTTTTCATTATAATATTTGACTTTGTCTTTGAAATTTTCTATTCAGCTCTTTTACCCTCTCATTTCTTTCATTTGCTTTAGAACCTCAATGCTTCTCAAACTCAAATTTGCCAAAATATTATCCTATTAGGAGGTGCCCAGTAATTCTTGGGTAGTTCAAATAACTAACTGTTTGACTACTAGCCAAAAGCCTGGCACATCAAACCAACCCAGAGGAGCCTTGAAAGGCAGGTCTTGAGATCTACTTTGAAAGGTCACAACCTTGAATACCATAGAAAGCACATTCTACTCTGTACACCTGGTGTCCATATTAGTTGGAATCAACTTGATAGCAGTTAGTAACAACAACAGAAGATGCTCAAATAAAAATAAAATTGAAAGACCAGCATAAGCTTGACCTCTACTACCCTTAACATTTGATATCAAGTGTGGCAGTGTGGGTTAACGCTCTGGACTGCAAAGTCAGTTTGAAGTGCAAGGTTGGCTGTTCAATCTTTACCAGCCACTTTTTGGAAAGACTATACAGCGTCACTATGAGTCAGAGTTGACTCAACAACACTTAACAACAACAATACAACTTTAATAGGCTGTCAGAAAGTAGAAAGCTGAGTCTATTCAAAGAGTAAAATGCAGGAGAGAGGATCATGAAAGACAATAAATCTTGGTGGCATGTGAAAATAATAAAGGCAACCAGCTTGAGGGACACAGTTAGGAGTTTATTTAATGAAGGAATCCTGATCAAGCAGGGGAATAATGGTCAGCTGTGCAACCTTGCACAGTCATCTTCAATCCTGGCTGAAAATTAGAATATCCTAGGAAGATTTTGAAAACATTATTGGTGCTCAGGTTCCAACATTTTCTCCCCAACAATTATAACTAATCTCTTCTGAAGTGGGGCTCAAAGTTGTTATGATTTTAAATTGTTATGATGAGAGGACCACATTGTACTTGTCCACGTCAAAAATGATGAGGGAAAGATCTAGCAAGATGTTAGTGAGAATGTGTTTTAGAGAAAGCTGTTGGTTGTTTTTAGTTGCCATTGAGTTTGTCCCCTAATTCATGTTGACCCCATGAACAAAACACTGTCTGGTCCTGTGCCATCAACATGATCAACTGGGGATCAGACTGTTGTGATCCATAGAGTTTTCACACTGAGTTTTGGAAACAAATCTCCAGGCTTCTCTTCCTAGTCTGCTTTAGTGTGGAAACTTGACTGAAACCTGTTCATCATCATAGCAACATCTTAGCATCTACTCACAAATGGCTCATACTTCATATGAAGTGCACTGGCTAGTAATCAAACCTAGGTCCTCATACATTTAACGTTATAATTCTGCCATGGAATCATCAATGCCCCAAACCACTGACATGCCCTCAAGTCTATTCTTAGTCAGAGTGATGTTATGCATGTCAAGAGTATGACTGTGCTTCATAGGCCTTTTAATGGCTGCTTTTTCAAAGTAGATCTCCAGTCTTCTCGTCCACAGATCTCTACTAAATAGACTCAAGTCTCAAACCTTTTAGTTAACAACCAAGACATTAACCATTTGCATTAAGAGGTGAGGAAAAGGGAGTAAAGAGGATAAGAGGTGAGGAAAGGGGAAAGTTCTGGCTTTTGTGGAACTGGCAGGTGATAAGTCTATTTATTGTTTTACAGAGATCACAGGATTCAAAGTTAGCTTGATAGGGATTATTATGAATTTACACTTAGACCTAGTGAGTTGAGATGCCTGTGAAACATTAGTGTAGAGTTTATAGCAGTCAGTTGTATGAAGGAGACTGGAAAAAAGTAAATAGTTCTGTACTGCAGGTTTCTGTTATGTTAATATTTATAACTATGGTCTTTAATCAAAGGTCCTCTGGTGGCATAGTGGGTTATGTGTTGGGCAGCTAACTGCAAGGTCAGTAGTTTACATCCACTCATAGCTGCTCAAGAGAATGAGACTTTCTGCTCTTATAAAGATTTACAGCCTCAGAAACTTTTTAAAGGTTCTCTATGAGTCAGAACCAACTTGATGGTACCACCACCAATCCTGTTTCAAATAGAGAACTATATCCTCTGGCAGAAACCGGGTAATTGCAAATCTGAGCATTGGAAATCTGAGCACACTTATTCCCACTACAACCCCTAACACTGTCATATCACCAGCAGTTCACTTCCCTCTGTGATGTACCAATAATCCACTCCAGTCATTCTACTACTACAGTTTGCTATGATGTGTTAACTATGGTATGGAATGAATCAAATTTCCAGGAACATGCTGGTTTTTTTCAGTGGGAGCCTGTCCAAATCCTTGAGACCTTGGCACATGGGGGCTTGGTGAAGGTGTATAGAATGAGAGGGGACTAAGTGGGCAATGAGGGGTGAGGGAGCAGGGAATTGCTATAAAAGCATCCCATTGTCTTTTGGTGGCTCTGAAAGCAGGAAAGATACCAGTAACAGAGAAACATTAGGAACCAGAAAAAGATACAAGCAGAATCTCAAATGTCCATCTCACCAAAAAGTTAAGTAAACAATAGAGTCTTATATCATGCCTGAGACATCACCAAACACTCTTCAGGCCAGACCACCAACGAGGGTCTCCCCAAGGATCTGGTCTCCCCAAGCCTCTTGTGCTGTCCCACTTGATTTGGAATATGTGACTCTGTGCAAGAACAGGGAAACCAGCTCTAGCAACATCTTCTGAGTCACTGGCCAGTGATGACTGTCTACCTGTTGTCAAGGTAAAAGAGATGGCCACTCAATAGGAAACACTAGCATTTGGAATTTTATTTCCCATTCTACCAGAAACAAATTTCACTGACAGGGTCTGACCATCACACATCCCAAGTGAGAGTTCATAAATAAGGGTCCACAATAAGGATGTGGACTTTTCCAAGATACATGAGTTCCATCTGAAAGTGATATCAGATTTGAAGTTCAGATCTTAAAATATGTAAGAAGCTCTGGTAGCAGGGATAGCAGTTTGAAACTACCAGCTGTTGCGTGGGAGAAAGATGAGGCTTTCTGCTCCTGTAAAGATTGACAGCCTCAGAAATCCTATGCAGGGTTGCTATGAGTCAGAACCGACTCCACGGCACATAACAACAACAACATGCTAGGCACCTGACATATTTTGTTGTTGTTGTTGTATTTAATCTCATGAAGAACTTTGCTAGAGTTTTTGTGACTTACCTTGACTGAGGAAACATAACCAATGGGTGGTGAAGAAGAGAATGGGATATAATTCTGTCTTGTTTTAAAAGGCCTAGCAGGGACTTGCTCACTACCTGACTGTCATCTCTTTCTTCTCACTTCTTTCAAAATATGAACACATCTATGGTGTGAGGAGGCACTTCTGTGGTTGGGAGGCCATCATATTCTGTTTCAAGTGTCACCTTGAACTTAGTAAAGGGTATTCAATGGGTTGTCAAGTGGTAGAAAATAATACATGAGGTGCTAAGAACCCCAAATTTAACTTTGACTATTAGCTAGTCTTACGATAGCAAAGCATGCACTTAATCCTTTGGGTAGCATTTTTACCTTCAAAATAATGGGGAGAAGCCCTGGTGTGGCACTGTAGGGTAAGCACTGGACTGTTAACCACAAGGTCGGTTGTTCAAACCCTATACAGGGTCATTATGAATTGGAATTCATTTACACACAACGGCATATAATGATGATAATAATACCTAATTTATAATCTTTGTAGATTAAATGTCAAAAGTGTCTATAATACCTTGTTTTCTAGTTTGAGTTCACTGATTTTACCATTAATTAGATAATGAAGAAGCTGCTTGGTGTGGTGATGGACTTTGAATCACAAGATCGATAGTTTAAAACCACCAGCTGCATTTCAGAAACTCTGTACAGGGTTGCTATGAGTTGGAAATGTAATTTTAATAGTTTGTTGTTGGGTGTCATTAAGTCAGTTCCAACTCATAGTGACCCTAAGTTCAGCAGAACAGAACATTATACAGTCCTGCACCAGCTCCAGAATTGTTGCTGTTTCAGCCCATTGCTGCAGCCATTGTGGCAATCCTACTCATTGAGGGTCTTAGTGTTTTTTGTTGGCCATCTACTTTAACAACCATGATGTCCTTCTCCACAGACTGGTCCTTCCTGTTAACATAACTAAAGAAGGTAGACGAAGTCTCACCATCCTTGTTTCTAAGGAACATTCTGGCTGTACTTCTTCCAATACAGATTTGCTTTGCTGGCAGTCCAAGGTATATTTAATATCCATTGTCAACACCTTAAGTCAAAACATCAATTCTTTGATCTTTATTCATTGTCCAGCCTTCTCATGCATATGAGGCAGATTTGTCCACCATTTAAGTTCTTGATAACTGCTCCGATGGTTGTAAATTGTGCATTCAAGTAAAATGAAATCCTTGACAATTTCAATATATTCTCAGCTTACCATGATGATGCATATTGGTCCCCTGTAAGTATTTTCGTGTTTTTTCTATGTTGAGATGGAATCCATACTGAAGGCTGTAGTATTTCATCTGCATCAATAATTGTTTCAAGTCCTCTTCACTTCCAGCAAGAAAGTGTCAATCGCGTATGTTGTTGTTGTTAAGTGCCATAGAGTCAGTTCCGACATATAGAGAACCCTTTATAAGGTTTCCAAGGAGTGGCCTGTGGCAGATGCTGTGTTCTTCTTCATATAGTTCACCTTCTTGGATTATTTGCTCTGCATTTAGATTTAAGTATAGTGAAAGAATACAATCCTGATGCACACCTTTTGTAATTTTAAACCACACAGTATCTCCTTGTTCTGCTTGAAGAACTGCTCTTAGTATATATACATGTTCTACATGAGCACAATTAAATGCTCTGAAATTCCCATTTTTCATAATGTTTTTTACAATTTGTTTTGAGCCACAGTAAAATGCTGTGTATTATAAGAAATAATCATATTTTTGGAATTCAGAGTGAAAACCACAGATCACCACTCATCTGTCAGTTTGTGGTACTGTGGTATACTTTGTGCTGCTGTGAAGCTAGAAGCTGTTATTAGTATTTTAAATCCTAGGCAGGTTACCCATGCTATAAAGGTTTCAGTAGACCTTCCAGACTGTCAGAGTAGGAAGAAGGGGAGGCAGACTACTTCTGAATGGTCAGCCACTGACAAACCTTGTGAATTGTAGCAGAACATTGTCTGGTAAATGCTGGAAGATGAGCCCCTCATGTGGGATGGCACTCAAAATACGATGAGGGGGACATAGTAGCAGTAACAATGGACTGAAATATGACAATTGTGAGGGTGGTACAGGATTGGGCAATGTTTCTTTCTATTATGCATAGAGTCACTATGAGTCAGAACAGACCTGATGGCACCTGACAACAACATGGTCAAACGCCTTTACATAGTCAATAAAACACAGGTAAATATCGTTCTGGTGTTCTCTGCTTTAAGCTAAGTTCCATCTGACATCAGCAATGATATCCATTGTTCCTACATTCTCTTCTGAATGTGGCTTGAATTTATGGCAGTTTCCTGTTGATGTACTGCTGCAATCATCTACTTTAATCATAACTCTACCATGGATGTAACACCATCACCTGGAACAATTGGAGAAAAAAAAAGCTATCTTTTTTAAAAGCAGTTTTAGTGATAATCAAGCAGGCATTTCTGTACATGCTTCTTGAGCTAATCATAAATGCTCAACAATGGACCTAATGAAACCAATACAGAAAAATGGGACCTGCAAATTCCAGTTTTGACTAATATATGTTCTTCCTGCTTTGGACTAATGAAAACTGTCAAAGCTCAATGGTTTAACACCCTCCTAGCCTGATCAACTTCAACTCTTTTCACAAAGGCCCAAATGTTCAATTTATATCATTTGTCATAGACAATATTTCATCTAACTCTGATCCCAGACATTCTGTAATAACAAATATATTTAGAGATGGGAACAGTCCTGACTTGATAATAAAAGGTGAATAGTTTTTAAAAGAAGATTTTTCTGCATCTGGGTCAGGAAAGGCAGTGAGAAGCTGATTTGGAGCTGAGATCTGTCTTCCCTGCTGACTCACAGTGTGGGCGCTATTAAAGCACAGTAAACTGTCAGATCCAGAGAACAATGCTCCCATTGTTAAAATTGCTGCATTCCAGAGCATGGGCTTTCTACACAACATGTTTCAGTCTGTCCTGGTGAGGAGGCTGAACCATTTGGTGAAAATGAGACTGTTCACTCCAGTGTTTTCTGTAGCAACTGCAATCAAGCTTCTCTCCCTTCCTGTTTGGGGGAGTCTAATTGGATGCAGCTGAATCATCCCAGAACTCAAAGTCTAAATTCACTTGAGAAACAGTTGTGGGAAAAGCGGTTCCCATTGCAGTCTGAGCCCAAAGGCCACGGGAGACTCCTGAGATAACAATTCAGGATCTCGCTAAGCCACTCTGTGTGTTTTCCAAACTGCCAAACCGTAGCTACCCAAAACTGAAGTCACTCTTTAAGAATGCCTGCAGATTAAATTTATCTCTGCCGTGAAACATTAGGAATAAAATTAATAAGAATAATAATAACAATTTATAGTATTGTATGCTTCTCAAAATATTTTCCACTCATACTATCAGCTCATGGAATAACATTAACTTTGTTTTGAAATAAAATGCATTTAGACAGGTTATAAAAAATTATAGATTCCATAGAGGCAAGAGTATTATGATTTGGGTTCAAAACTCAGCAATGTAAATTTGTGCTTTTATGACCTTGGGCAAGTCACTTAAAACTTCTCTGAATCTCTGTTTTTCATGTAGTTGTTGTTATGTGCTGTGGAGTCGATTCCGACTCATAGCAAACTTATACAGGGTTTCCGAGGCTGTAAATATTTACAGTAGCAGAAAGCCTCATCTTTCTCCCACAGAACAGCTGGTAGTTTCATACTGCAGACCCTGAGGTTCGCAGCCCAATTTGTAACCACTACACTACCAGAGCTCCTTTTTTCATGTAGTAAATGAGCATAAATAAAAGCACCTTATAAAGAAATCTAGGGATTATAAAAGGTCTGATTAGGCAGCAATGAAATTAGAGTTTTCCATTTCATATATATATATATAATTTTTTTTTTTTTTTCATAGACCAGAAGAACTGTATCTAAGGGGAAAGCATCTTCTGCAGACATTACTCTAAGAGAGGCAAACATGTGTTTCTACAAGGAGGCTTCCAAAAGTTCAAGAAAAAGTAAAATTAGAAGATAATGCAATTTTTTTCATGAACTTTTGGAAGCCCCCCTCACATGATATACTCATTCACCAGCCATATTTGGCTTAAAAACTGGGAACTAATATAGCATTTATGTACGGAACAGTAAAGTGTTTTAACATGATTTTATTGTTGTTATTGTTAAGTTCTATCAAGCTGAATCTGACTCATACCAGCCCTGTATAGATTCTGAGGTGTAGCTGGAGGGTTTCAACAAGCAATCTTACAGTGAGCTAGCAGTCTGGTTCTTATCCTACAGCACCACACTTGGCAAAATTATGTATTTATTTTAATCCTCATTAATAAATATTTTCTTCTATTTATTTCTAGTTACTATTTGTTTGATTTAAAGTATTTAGGACTTTTACAAATAATAAAAAGGTTTGGCGTAGTGAAGACATTTCAAAATTTATTCTCCTATGGCTTAAATCAGTCCCTCCCTTACATATTGTGAACACCACCACCAACAGTGCAAAGGTTCTATCTTTTTTAGTGGGTTAATGGATGCCATGCTTAGTGCTAGGTGCTTTTTCATGAAAATCTGGTTTTAGCTTCATAGGAATATTACCAGGTAGATCATTTTACTTCTAGTCTAGATAGAGCTGTAGAAATTAAAGATGGGGTATTTTAATCGCTTACACCTACCTGGAGAAGGGGACGCTGGAATTATATCCTAATTCTGAGTCTTAAGACAGTATTCCTTTTCTACCAGCAAGCTTCTCCCCCATCCATTTGCTCATGTGTACCAAATAACCAGCCTTACCACTTTATTGCTATACCACTTAATTTGTTTGCTTAGCCTCTTTGTTGAGCATCTTATGTGAGCATGGTCTTGAGAGATAAGTATTTATAGTGTTGTTGTTAAGTGCCATGGAGTCGGTTCCGACTCATAGTGACCCTGTACAGGGTTTCCAAGGCTGTAAATCTTTATGGGAGCAGAAAGCCTCATCTTTCTCCTGTGGAACAGCTGGTAGTTTTGAACTGCTGACTTTTAGGTTAGCAGTCTGATTCGTAACCACTACGCTACCAGAGGTCCTTTGTAGCCAAAGTGTCCCATTTTCCCAGTCACTCAATCAAAGAACTCTGATAGCATCCATATCTAATGATTGTTAGAGCTGAATATAACCAAAATTAATTCCACATATGCCACAACTCAATAATGCTTTGTCTTTAGAAAAATCATATTTTAGCTGGATAAAGATAAGATCAAAGATGACACTAGAAATAGGCCACCTTGTTAACTGTCTTTCAAATCTACACATATGTATGTGATTCTGAAAAGCTGAGGCCAAAACAAACATACATTGAATTATATTTTCCTTTGACTTCCACTGTAATATTAGAGATATTTATCTGTGGGTTGAAAAGTAATACAATTTATCTTCTACTTCCAGACAAGATGTTATAACAAAACAAAACAGGGACTTCATTTACCCTACCACCTGAAAAAAAATAATAAAACAACAAACAAACAAAATGCATGAAACAACAATTTGCAAGGCATTAAAAAAGTAAATTGAGTCCTATAATTGTTCCAATTTACAATCTTGAGGTAGTTTGCACGGGAAGAGGGAACTCAGTAAACTTCCTGAATAAAAAAATTGAGCTGAGATTTCATAGAGATTTTAGGCAGAGTTTGTAGGATAGAGTACTAAAGTGGAGGAAACTGTTGTTGTTGCTGTTAAGTGCCACTGAGTCGGTTCTGACTCATAGTGACCCGGTACATGGTTTCTGAGGAGAAGCTGGTGAGTTTGAACCACCAATCTTGTAGTTCAAACCAACTTTATGGTCCAGTGCTTATCCTACAGTGCCACACAAGCAAACTAAAGGAAAATAGAAGTCCCTAAAGGGCCTCCATGAAATACTTCGTGATTGGTGCCTTGAACATAGATAACACCTAGGTCTATAGGAACTCCATCTAGGACTGGGAACTAAGCTCTTCCTCCTTCACCCCTCTTTTGAGTTCCTTGGCCAAGAGGAGGACCCCCATACCCTCATCCTGAGTTTTCTCCTCTTTGAGTCCAACAACTTTATTGACTTTTTTTGTTTATATTTTCTTTCACTGTTTCATTACTTTTGTTTGTTTATTCTTTCCTCTCCTTATTCCTTTTTTTTTTTTT
>NW_006408649.1:5218208-5239267 GCF_000296735.1 Chrysochloris asiatica | reverse complement strand
CTGGAGCAGCGAGCCTCCCGGACTAGAAAGCAATAGATTTCTTGCTTCTGCCACAAATTCCCCCAGCTGTGAGCCTTCCAACCTTCTAAGTATTCCTTTATATGTGGTTCAGAGTTCTGGGACCATCCCCTTAGCCTGCTTGTTCGGGTATTCTGTGTCATTGTTGGCAGAGCTCTCTGCTATACGTCCGCCCGACCCGCCATCTTGTTTGTTCTATTCCTATTATTTTTATCCTATCTTTTTTTTATTTATTTTTATTTTTATCCTATGTCCATTTTTGTTTTTTTCTTCATTTCTTCTATATCTTATTTCCTCCCTCTTCTCTTTTTCTCTTCTTGATTTTTCTTTATTATCCTCTAGTCTCTTTCTCTTTTCATCATTCATCTTTCAGTATTTTCAGTTGTTCTTTGTTTTGTTATTGTCTTCCTTTATTTTCTCTTTAATTTTTCTCTTGTTCAGCTCCATTTTGCCTGTCCTTTTCTCTTTTTAGTGATTATGTTGTTTTTTCTTCTTGCTGCCCATTTTTGTTTCTTGTTTTTTCTCTCTTTTATTAATTCTGTTTTCAATTTTGTCTGCTTGTTTAAGTTGTACTATTTTGTTTTCCTGTGTGTGTTTTCTCCTGTTGCCCCACCCTATGGGAAAATAGCAGTCATACCGATACAGCTTAGCAATAACTGTAACTTATGCAGCCTTAACTACTGAACAAGAGCCAATACCAGTTCTTATACTACCTGATCAATGATAGACATCAACCAAAACCAGCCAACCTCACTCTAAAATGAGCTGCATGAGTAGTAAACAGAAGCATGTATACATACTCAAATAATGTCCATCTGGAGAGAGTTTGTAAGAGGCTTGGCAACAACTGTAACTTCTGCAACACACCCACATACAATCATCAATTAAATACAAATACAATGAAATTACAAGAAGAAACAAATGACCAAGATGCAAAGCTTGAAACTGTTTCTGAAGAAGAAAAGGTAATGGAATTACCTGAGAAAGAATTCAAAAGAATGATATTTAGGTACATTCAGCAGATTGGCAGATCAAGGAAATCAAGGAGAACACAGAAAAAAAAAAAAAAAAAAAAACACTTTAGAATTAAGAAGAAATTACAAGGACAAATAGGCAATAAAAATGCAAGTTTTAAGTAATATAAAACCTACAAAGAGAAATCCAGAAGATTAATACTAAGACCTCAGAAATGAACAATACACTGAAAGGGCAAAGGAGTAGATTTAAAACAATAGAAGCCCAAATTAGGAAGTTCCCATTACTAGTAAGCTAAAAGATCAATCTGAAAAAAAAATGAAAAAATTGGAAGAAAGCTTAAAAGATATGAGGGACATCATGAAGAGGAATGCTTACAGTGATCAGAATTCCAGAACAGGAAGAGACAATTAAAAAAACACATAAAATTGCCAAATAGTTGCTGAAAGAAAATTTCTTTAGCATCATGAAAAATGAGAAGATAATAATTCAAGAAGCTGAATGAACGCCAAATAAGATAGACACCAAAAGAAAATCACCAAGACACAGCATAATCAAACTTGAAAAAACAAAGACAAGGAAAAATCCTAAGAACAGCTTGGGAAAAACAAAAGTTATCTACACAGGAGAACGAATAAGCTTAAGCTCTGATTTCTCAGTAGAAACAATGCAGGCAAGAAGGAAGTGGGATGGCATAATACAGACTGAAAGAAATAAATTGCCAACCCAGAATCATATACCCAGCAAAGCTGTTCCACAAATATGATGAGGAAATTAGGACATTTTCAGATAAATAGTAATTAAAGGAATATGATGTCACTGCACCAACTTTACAAAAAATTCTAATGGATACTCTTTGAACTAAGAACCAACAGGAGCAGAAAGCAATCTGAAATTAACATACATGACAATACTACAAAGAACTCAGTTCAGATATATTGCGTTTTTATTAAGAGCTATTGAGTTGGTTCCAACTCACTGTGACCCTGTATAGGGTTTCCGAGGAGCAGCTGGTGAATTTGAACCATGGACCTTGTGGCTCAAAATGACTTTGTGTTTGAGTGTTTATCCTACAGTGCCACATCAGAACTCCCAGTACTGATATAGAAGTATCTAAAGAAAACAAACCGATAAGAATGAAAATAAGGAACCAGAGTTATCAATTTATAATGTAAACAAAATAAAAATAGCAGTGAAGAAAATGAGACAAAAACCCAGAAACAAAATCAGAATTTATGTGGAACAAAGAAACTAGTAAAATCACACACACACATACACACACACACACAGCCCAGCAAAATGACAGCAATTAATTCATATCATTTATAATTACACTGAATGCAAATGCATTGAATGCACCAATCAAGAGACAGAGAGCACCAAAATGGCAACATCTTTCGTACTTACAATAGAATGCTGCACAACATTGGACAGTAATGATGAATCTGTGAAACACCTCATAATATGGAAGAACCTGGAGGAAATTATGCTGAGTGAAATTAGTCAATCACAAAAGGACAAATAGGATGAGACTACAGCTGCCAAGAAATTTGGAAGACAACAATCTGGCTGACTGATTGGAAGAGATCCATATTTGTGCCCATTCCAAAGACAGGTGACCCAACAGAATGTGGAAATCATCGGACAATCTCTTTGATATCCGATGCAGGTAAAGTTTTGCTAAAGGTAATACAGAAACGGCTACAATCATACAATGACAGAGAACTTCCAGAGGTTCAAGCCAAATTCAGAAGAGGCCTTGGAATGAGGGGTTATCATTGCTAATGTCCGATGGATCTTGGCTGAAAAAAGAGAATACCAGAAAGATGTTTACCTGTGCTTTATTGACTATGCAAAAGCTTTCAATAGTGTGGATCATGACAAGCTATGGACAACATTGTGAAGTATGAGTATTCTGGAACACTTAATTGTGCTCATGAGGAATCTGTCCCTGGACCAAGAGGCAGTTGTTCAAACAGAACATGGGAACACTGAATGGTTTAAAATTAAGAAAGGTGTGCGACAGGGTTGTATTCTTTCACCGTACTTATTCAATCTGTATGCTGAGCAAATAATCCAAGAAGCTGGGTTCTATGAAGAAAAACGTGGCATCAGGATTGGAGGAAGACTCATTAACAACCTGCGATATGCAGGTGATACAACCTTGATTGCTGAAAGTGAAGAGGACTTGAAACATTTACTTATGAAGATTAAAGAGCACAGCCTTCGATATGGATTACATCTCAATGTCAAGAAAACAAAAATCCTCACCACTGGACCAATAAACAACATTCTTATCAATGGAGAAAAGATTGAAGTTGTCAAGGACTTCATTCTTCTTGGATCAACTATCAACACTCGCAGAAATAGCAGTCAAGAGATCAGACGACGTATTGCACTGGGCAAATCTGCTGCACAGGAACTTTTTAAAGTGTTGAAGAGCAGAGATGTCAGCTTGAGGACTAGGGTGCACCTGACCCAGGCCATTGTGTTTTCAATAGCCTCATATGGATGCGAAAGCTGGACAGTGAATAAGGAGGATCGTAGAAGAATTGATGCCTTTGAGTTGTGGTGTTGGAGGAGAATACTGAAAGTGCCATGGACTGCCAAAAGAACCAATAGGTCTGTTTTGGAAGAAGTGCAGCCAGAGTGCTCCTTGGAGGCCAGGATGGCTAAGCTTCGTCTCTCATACTTTGGACATATTGTCCAGAGGAAACAATCGTTGGAGAAGGATGTCATGCTGGGTAGGATGGAGGGTCAGAGAAAAAGAAGAAGACCCCCAACGAGATGGATCAGCCAGGTGGCATCATTGATGGCGTCAAGTGTGGCGGCCGTAGTGAGGTTGGCCCAGGATCGGACATTGTTTCATTCTGCTGTGCATGGGGTCGCTATGAGTCGGTTCCAACTCGATAGCACCTGACAACAACAAGGTAAGGATTGTTGCTGTTGTTAAATGCTGAGTCAGATCTGATTCATAGAGACCCTGTGGCTAGGCACATGTTAATTTGGGTGGTGGGGAAGGCAGTATACAACAAGAAGGAGGTTGGCACAGGAAAGGTGAAGGTAGTGGAAGACACAGAAAAGAGTGCAATAGCTAAAGTGAATAGTTAAATACTGTTAATTCAATGATGCATGTAAGGGATTGCTATCATTGTAATGACATGAAGTCTGTCATTTGTTGAGTGTGGGACAGCTGATCTGTTCTGTAAACCTTTACTCAATTCACAATAAAAAAAAGTTTAAATAAATAAATAAATGGTCTATGTTCAACCATTACAAGATATAGCATATGATCAAGAACTGAAAGTACTGAAGGAAGATGTCCAAGCTGCTGAAGGCATTGGTGAAAAACAAGGTTTGAGAAACTGCTGGGATACAAATTGAAATCTTTTAAGAAACTGAAGCAGCACTGAAGATGCTCACTCATCTATACCAAGAAATTTGGATGACAGCTACCTGGATAACTGATTCGAAGAGATTCTTATCTGTGCTCATTCCAAAGAGAGGTGACCCAACAGAATGCAGAAATCATTGAACAATATCATTAATATCATAGTCAAGTAAAATTTTACTGAAGATACTTTTAAACTAGTTTCAACTGCACTTCAACAGAGAACTGCCAAAAATTCTAATCAGATTCAGAAGAGGACTTTAAACTAGGGGCACCATGCTTAGTAAAGTGGAGGGTCAGTGAAGACCCCCAATGAGATGGATTGACACAGTACCCACAGCAAGGGTCCAAACTTAACAACAATTGTGAGGCTGGAACAGGACCCAGTTATGTTTGTTCTGTTTACAAAAGGGTCTGAGTTGGAACTAATTCAATGACCCCGAACAACAAAAGAACAAATTCATGGACTCAATATTGTTAAAGTGTAAACTGTCCCCAGTTGACCTATAGATTAAATTCAATCTCCATCAAAATCCTAACAGTCATTATAATGGCAATTGAAACACCCATTCTAAAATTCATGGAAAATCATATTGTGATTTTGTGGTGGTGCTGTGGGTTAATGCACTGGACTATAAGGTTGGTTTGAACAGCAAGGTTGGTGGTTCAAGCTACTAGTCGCTCCTCGGAAACCCTCTACAGAGTCATTATGAGTTGAAATTGACTCAAAAGGTACTTGATAACAGCTACAATATAACAGCCAAAATAACTTTAAAAAGAATCATTGATTCTGAGGACTATCACTACGTAATTTTTAATACTGTTATTGCAAAGACACTGTTATCAAACCAGTATGGTATTAACACAAAGATAGTGAGGCAAAACCATACAAAGCATACAGTACAACAATTGACCTGCACATATTTAGATAATAGTTTCAATAAAGATACAAAAGAATTTTAGTAGAGAAAGAACAGTGTTTTCAACCAGTAATTCTGTAACAAATGAAAATTTACATGCAAAATATAAAATTAACAATACATAAAATAAAAAATATATAAAATACATTTCTAAAATATAAAATATAATTTTAACATAAAAAATAAAAGAGAAATCTTAAGCCATATATAAAAATAATTAAAATTAAATTATGTTTCTGTTGTTTTAGTGTCATAGAGTCAGTTCTGACTCGTTGCGCCCTATTTCGGGTTCCCAAGGAGCAGCTGATGGATTTGAACTGCCAACCTTGCAGTTCAAACTTACCTTGCATAAAACTGCAAACTATAGAACTTCTAGGAGTATTCCTTTGTGAGCTGGAGTTAGATTTTATTTAGATATGAGCATCTATTAAGGAACAAATTGATAAACTGAACTTCATCAAACTTCAAAATTTCTCTTTGGAAGATTCTGTTAAGAAAAAGAAATCCAAGAATGTGGAAAAATATATACTAATAAAGGATATATCTGACAAAGACTTTAACCCAAAATGTTGTTGTTAAGAGTCGTCGAGGTGGTCCCAACACGTAGCGATCCTGTATAGGGTTTCTGAGAAGCAGCTAGTGAGCTTGAACCACCGACCTTGTAGTTCAAAGCAACTTTCCAGTCCAGCGCTTTAACCCACAGTGCCCCATCAGGACTCCTTAATCCAAAATAAATATTTAAAACATAATTAAAAGCAAAAGAAGAATAAAGTAAGCAATATTCTTTTTTTTTTTTTTTTAATGAACAGAAGATTTGAATTGACTCATCACCAAAGAATATATCAAGACATGAAAAGAAGGTCAGTATCATTAGTCATTAAAACAAAAAATGTTGCCATTGAATAGAATCCTACTTAGGGTGACCTCATGCGTGCTGAGTAGAAATGTGCTCCCTAGTGTTTTCCAGCCTGTGACCTTTCAAAAATAAATCACTAGATCTCTTTTCTGGATAAGTTTGAATCACCAACCTTCCAGTTCGTAGTACAGTGCTTAACTATTTGCTCCATCCAGCAAGCCCTCATCAGTAGTGAATAAAACACAAAATAAAACCATACTGAATCACCACTACACACCTGTTAAACAACAAAACAAAAAAACCCACTGCCATCAAGTCAGTTCTGACTGATTGCTGTTGTTGTTAGGTGCCATTTAGTTGATACTGACTCATAGCAACCCTATGCACAACTGAACGAAACACTGCCCGGTCCTGCGATCGCCTCACAACCATTACTACACTTGAGCCCATTGCTGCTGCCTCTTTACCAATCTGTCTTGTTGGGGTTCTTCCTCTTTTTCTCGGACCCTCCACCTGACCAAACATGATATCCTTCTCCAATAATTGGTCCTTCCTAATAATATGTCCCAAATATGAGAGATAAAGTCTGGCCATCCTGGCTTCCAAGGTACACTCTGACTCTGCTTCTTCCAACACAAAGAAAACTGTTTGTAATTTTGGCAATCCAAGGAGCTCTGGTAGTTTAGTAGTTACGAGTCGGGCTGCTAATCTCCGTCAGGCTGCTAAACTTCGTCAGCGGTTTGAAAATACCAGGTGTTCTGCAGAAGAAAGATGAGGCTTTCTGTTCCTCTAAAGATTTACAACCTTAGAAACCCTATGAAGTATCGCTAGGAGTCAAAACCAACTCCACGGCACATCACCACCACCACTATGGTACTTTCAATATTATTCTCCAACACCATAAAATAACTCAAATGCATCAAATTTTCTACAGTCTTCCTTATTAAAGTCCAACTTTCACATGAATAGCAAATTAATGAAAATACCATAGCTTGTATCAGATGCACCTTAATCCTCAAACTGACATCTTTGCTCTTGAACACCTTAAATAATTCTTATGCAGATTTGCCTAATGCAATACATCATTTAATTTCTTGACTGCAGTTTCAATGATTGTTGATGTAAGTAAAATAAAGTCTTTGACAACTTCAATATTTTCTCCATTTATATGGATGTTGTTTATTGGTCCAGCAGTGAAGACTTTTGTTTTCTTTACATTGAGATGCAACTCACTTTGAAGGCAGTCAATTTCATATAAAGTTAAACTTGTGTCTACGATAGGACACAGCCATTCTACTTGTACATATTTAACCAAGAGAAATGTAAATGAAGTGTAATGAAGTGTAAATGAAGATTTATTCACAAATGTTTATAGAAACTTGTTTTGTAACAGACCAAGCCTGGAAATAAATTATGTGCCCAATAACAGATAAATGTATAGATAAATGGTGATGTGTCCATACAAATAAATACTTCTTGTTGTTGTTATGTGCCGTGGAGTCGGTTCCAACTCATAACGACCTTGTACAGGGTTTCCGAGGCTGCAAATCCTTACGGGAGCAGAAAGCCTCATCTTTCTCCCGCAGAACAGCTGGTAGTTTTGAACTGCTGACTTTGCAGTTCTCAGCCCGATTCATAACCACTACGCTACCAGAACTCCTTTACAAATAAATACACAGCAATAAAAAACACCAAACAATTAATATATGCTACACTAAGGATTAGTCTAAAAGTAATTATCCTAAGTGAAAGGAATCAGACTAAAGATCATACCATATCATTTAATTTAAATAAATTCTAGGAAATATATATTAAGAAAAAGTAGATCATTGGTTGCACACAAGAGCATGAGTAGGCTCAGGCAGCAGGTATTCAAAAGATTCATGAATAAAATGCTGAAGAGATAGATATGTTCATTTATTGATTGTGTGGATGGTTTCCTGAGTGTATTTATATGTCAGATCTTATTAAATTCTACTTTAAATATGTGTAGGTTGTTGTGAAAAAAATAATGAATATGGTGTTTAAGAATAATTCTACTTGAAAATGCAATCCTTTTTAAATATTTCACTTCCACCAGGCTAATAAAGCAATTTTCTGATGAAATATTGATTAAATTGTCCAAAATAAGCCACAGGATATGAATGTTAAACAGCTATGCTTGTTGTTCTGGTTGGCATAGAACTAGACAGCCTGAAGGAAAAACAATGACAGCTTAGTTGAACAGAACCCAGTGGACCGAAAAGTCCCTCTGTACCTAACAGTGTCCCTCATAACTATTTTATAGTGGGAGGAAAGGCAGTTCTTTGTGGTGCCTTGGTGTGTATTTTTCAGCACTTGGAAGGTCCATCTGGTTTCCAGAACACACAGGTGGATCTGGCCTGAAGGCAGATGGGCAGGGAAAAGAAGCTGAAGAAATAGAACAAGCATTACAAATCCAACCACAAATGAAGAATTGGGAAAAGGGGGTGAGTGAAGTGATGTCTCCCTCAGTCACAGTCCAGTGGTTTCCAGCAATTATGCTGTGGGCTTTGCTAGTATGTTGGGCCAAAGGCCTTAGTCCTGAAATTTGGGAGGCATGAAACTCTCACCCCCAATGTGACATAAATGAAGTTAAGTCCTTGTACTTGCTTCCTTCTTTGTTCTTGTGTACAGTCACCCAAAGATTGAAAGACAGCTCAAAGTCTAATCGATTATAGTTACCCTAGGCTGGGAGTCAGGATATCTTGGTTCTAGTTCTTGATCATCCATTTATTTCCAACCTTCTGTTTTCTGTCTGCCCTGCTGTTTTTCTTATCTATTCTCTCTTTCTTCCTTCATTCCTCCTATTTTCCCCTTCCGTCCAATCTGCTTTAAACTGAATCTGAACAAAGCAAGAGATGCAAATATTTACTAAGTGGCTTGTATGTCCCAGAAACTATAACAGACAAAAGAGCTACCTTTGCCTCTCTTGTAGTCAGGGAGAAAGATGGCATTTGAAAAAGAAACTGAAGAAAAAGCAGGAGTCTGTCAGGCTGACAAGAATGATATGAAAGATTGAGGCATTTCATGCAACAAAGCAAATGGAAAGTAAAAAAGTGTCAAATGGATATTTTTATGATTAACAGTGAGAAATTCAGAATGGTTTGGATGTGAGATGAGGATGGGATTGTAGTTGAAAAAGTCTTGTGGATACTGATTTAATGGACTCGACACAATTGGTTTTGATATACTTGAAGTCTTAGACAAGTCAGTAGCTGAGATGTCCTTTTTTTCTCCAAAAAGAGGAGACATTTAACTAAATTATCATTAATCTTGCCTTCAGCTCTGTGTACCCATGTGTGTGTACCTAGCAGGCTGACATTCCCACTCTTCTTTAAGACTGAGAATTATAAACCTCTCCTCACATAATAAAGAGAATCCACAAGCAAATTCCTCTGCTGAAGCCAGAGCAGGTTTTGGCTCAAAGCCTGGTCTTTAGATGTAGTCAAGGATAAAGAGGGGTGATCTTAAAGTTAATATCTTCAACAAGCAGTGCAATAAAAGGAAATAATGGATGTGACGACGTCCACACAACCTTGCCAGCACTGTTAATATTTAAAATGCAACAGGCATGCAATACAGATAATTGTTCACTCTGCCATGTCCTCCACCACCTTTGTTCTTAGGAAAGATAAAGGGATAATAGAAGAGTCCGAAGAATACCTGCAAAGGCCCACATGCGGATATGGAGCTTTATGACTACTTCAAGTCACCCATATCAGGGTCACAAGGAACTAGCCTGCCCTGCTTTAACAGAAAATTCCACATGTTAGAATGATTATTGTTGCTGTTGGTTAGTATTGTCCAGTCAGTTCTGAACCATAATGATCCTGTATTGGGTTTCTGAGAGGCAGCTGGTTGATTTGAACTGCCAACCATGTCGTTAACAATCCATACTTATCTTACAGTACCACACCAGTCTTTCATGTTAGAATTAAGAGCTCCAAATTACCATTTGAAATAAGAGAATCCAGAGTTCTAAGAAGCAAATTGGTAGCATCTTAAACTAACTCAGAACGTCTTCTAGGAATCATGGTGAAACAAGCCTGGGCCACAGAATTAGTCACAACCAGCTGGGATTTCAGGTCTGTGCCTTGCAGGCTGAGCAGTGCTTAGCAGGATGGTTGCATTCTACACATTTCTTTGTCAAATGGAAATAATGTTTTCTACTGCAAATGATTGTTGTAAGGATTGAAGGTAACCTATCTGAAGGGCTTGGCCTGATGCCTAGTACTTATTAAGTACTCAAGGAGTGAGATACAGTATAATGGATCTACTTCATAAGACCTAGTTCATGTCCTTTTAGTGACACATAATAAAGGCACATTTTATGTGGACGGTTGTAAAGTTAATAAAGGTATAAAATTAAATATAATCAAAATTATCTTTGAAAATTACTTAGGAGGTTACCATGGCAGCAACCAAAACACATTATTTAGTAACTTCAACAGAGCAAATTCCCTTACTCAATCCAGAAATGTTGTTGTTGTTATGTGTCATGGAGTCGGTTCTGACTCATAGCAACCCTGTACAGGGTTTCCGAGGCTGTAAATCTTTATGGGAGCAGAAAGCCTCCTCTTTCTCCTGCGGAATAGCTGGTAGTTTTCGAACTGCTAACCCTGAGGTTAACAGCCTGATTCGTAACCACTATGCTCCTTCAATCCAGAAATGTGACTTATTATTTATTTGGTCAACCACTAAATAAAGTGATTGATTTATGTTCATAGATAATACCCTACACAAAATCAGATTTTTAGTGAGGTATACAGTTGTGGCACATGGCTAAAGAAGAGCAGACTCAGACTCCCAGCTCACCCTCTTGCTGGGAGCGCATGCTCCCTAAAAATAATAGATTTTTCTCTACTTTCTTCATCTCTCCATTTTCTACCCCAGTGGTGAAACTTAATTCTGGTTTACTGACTTTGGACTCTATTCTCTTAAACACTATATCACTGCTTTCTTCAGCATTTTATTCCTACCATTATACTACCAGAGTTCCTTTTTGTGACATTACTACCAAGCAAATTATTTAGAATATTGATATAGGTAATCTCCAAAGACAGTGGTGAACAATTTCTTTCCTCCCTGGATTTATATACCAAATATTTTAGGTCAAATACTTAAAGAACCTATTTAAGTCAAGAATTTTCCTAAAAGAAACACTACTCAAAACTTTCAGACATCCAAACTGAAATTAATATCTTACCCATTTCTTATTTCTTAAGCATGTAATAGCAGTAGGCAATAGTAGAAAATAAATAGGATTTGGGATTACAAATCCCAGTTTTGCCACTCTTAGCACAAGTCACTTTCTCACCTGTCAAAAGAAAATAACAATAGCAATGCATATTAGTTGCACTATAATCCTTAACAATTGTTACATGAGGATCAAGTAAGAAAATAAAAAGACAACATTTTTAAGGTGTAAAACTCTTGCAAATTTAAATATGCTGCACAGATATGTCACTATGTGATTGAGGGTAAAGCACCCCAGGAATTCCTGATTGGAATCAGAGAGACTGTAATTAACAAGATTTAAAATGCTATTGCATTTTAATATTGTTGTTGTTTTGTTATTAGGTGTCTTGGAACCAGCTGCAACTCATAGCCACCTTATTCACAACAAAATTGTTTTTGGATGTCAGCGGTAACACGTCTTCTGAGTTAAACTCAAATTTCAGGCAGCTTCCTGTCGATTCACTGCTGCAACCAATTTTGAGTTATCTTCGTCAAAATTTCACTTATATGCAACATTAATGATGGTTCAATGATTTTCAAATTCTACTGGGTAACCTTTCTTTGTATTGGGCAAAAATATGGATCTCTCCCAATCGGTTGGACAGGTAGCTGTCTTCAAAATGTCTTGTTATAGACAAGTGAGAATCTCCCGTGCTGCATCAGTTTGTTGATACATTTTGGTTGTATTCCATCAATTCCTGGATATGTGTTTTACCCAATGCCTTCAATGCAGCTTGGACTTCTTCATTCAATACCATCAATTCTTAATTATATGCTGCTTCTTGCTATGTTAGAACATTCACCAGTTCATTTTAGTACAATGACCTGGCTTATTCCTTCCTTCTTCTTTTGATGCTTCCTGCATCATTTAATATTTAGTCCGTTGTTGGTGTTGCTGTGTACTGTCCAGTTGATTCTGACCCCTAGTGACATTGTATAGGGTTTTCATGGCTATAAATCCTTATGGGAGCAGAAAGCCTCATATTTCTCCCAAGGAGTTGCTGGTGAATTTGAACTGCTGTCCTTGTGGTTAACAGCCCAATACATAACCAACTATGCCACCAAGTCTCCATTTTGTCCAACTTTTGCTCTTATGTGCCATCGAGTTGCTTCCATTTCATAGTGAACCTCTGCTCAACAGACTAAACAATGTTTGGTCCTATGCCACTGTGCCGTTCAATCTCATTGGAGATCTGACTCATTTTCCCTAACTCTCCACTTTACCAAGTATAATATCCTTCTCCAGGGACTTGCTCCTCCTGATAATATGTTCAAAGTATGAAAGAAAAAGTCTGGCTATACATGGAGCATTCTGACTGTACTTTCTCCAATACAGATTTGTTTATTCTTCTGGTAGTTATTGTTAAATGCCATCAAGTCAATTCTGACCTGAATAGGGTTTCCTTGCAGTTCAAATGACTTTGCATTCTGACATATTAGCCCACAGTGCCACACCAGGATTCTTCTTCAACACCATGACTCAAATGTATCAATTTTTCTATGGCCTTCTTATTCATTGTCCAATTTTCACATACATATGAGGCTATTGAAAATACCATGGCTCAGGTCAGGCACAGCTTAATCCTCATCTTAATCCACATTATTGCTCTTGAACACTTTGAAAAGGTCTTATGAAGCAAGTGTATTTATTTAGTGTAATATGTTATTGATTTCTACTTTTTTTTTTGTCATTTGATTTCTTGACTGCAGCATCCATGAGTGTTGATAGTGAATCCAAACAAAATGAAATCTTTGACAACTTCATTTTTTTTCCATTTTTTTAATGATGTTATTTATTGATCCAGTAATGATTTTTGGTTTTGTTTTGTTGAATTGCAACCCATATTGAAGACTGCGGTCCTTGATGTTTAGCAGGAAGTGTTTTAAATCCTCTTCCCTTTCAGCAAATAAAATTGTCACATCTACAGATCACAAATTGTTAATGAGTATTCCTCCAATCCTGATGTCACATTCTTCTTCATATAATTTAGCTTCTAGGATTATCTGCTCAACCTCAAGATTAAATAAGTATGGTTAAAGAATACAAACGTGGCATCCATGTTTTCTGATTTGAAACCATTCAGCGTCCCCTTGTTCTGTTCTAACAATTGCTTTTTAGTCTTTGTACAGGTTTCTCACTAACACAATTAAATGTTTTGGAACACTCATTCTTCACAATGTCATCTATAACTTGTCAAGATCTACACAGTCAAAAGCTTTTGCATAGACAACAAAGCACAGGTTAACATCTTTCTTTCACCATACTTATTCAAGCTGTATGCTGAGCAAATAATCTGAGAAGCTGGGTTCTATGAAGAAAAACATGGCATCGGGATTGGAGGAAGACTCATTAACAACCTGCGATATGCAGCTGATACAACCTTGCTTGCTGAGAGTGAAGAAGACTTAAAACATTTACTGATGAAGATCAAAGAGCATGGATTACATCTCAATGTCAAGAAAACAAAAATCCTCACCACTGGACCAATAAACAACATCTTATCAATGGAGAAAAGATTGAAGTTGTCAAGGACTTCATTCTTCTTGGTTCAACTATCAACATTCGTGGAAGCAGCCGTCTAGAAATCAAACAACATATTGTATTAGGCAAATCTGCTGCACAAGACCTTTTTAAAGTGTTGAAGAGCAAAACTGTCAGCCTGAGGACTAAGGTGCGCCTGAACCCAAACCATGGTATTTTCAATAACCTCATATGCATACAAAAGCTGGACAGTGAATAAGGAAGACTGTAGAAGAATTGATGCTTTTGAGTTATGGTGTTGAAGCAGAATATTGAAAGTGCCATGGCTACCAAAAGATTCAATAGATCCATTTTGGAACAAATGCAGCCAGAGTGCTCCTTGGAGGCCAGGATGGCCAAACTTCGTCTCTCATACTTCTGACATATTGTCAGGAGGGACCAGTCTCTGGAGAAGAATATCATGTAAGGTGGAGGGTCAGAGAAAAAGAGGAAGACCCCCAAAGAGATGGATTGGCCAAGTGGCAGCGTCGATGGACTCAAGCGTGGTAACATTAGTGAGGTTGGCCCAGGATTAGGCAGTGTTTCGTTCTGCTGTGCATAGGTTCACTATGAGTTGGTACTGACTCGATGGCACCTAACAACAACATTTTTCTGGTGCTTTCTGCTTTCAGCCAAGATCCACCAGCCATCAGCACTGATATCCTTCACTCCACATCCTAGTCTGATTCCAGCTTGAGCCTCTAGCAGTTACCTGTAAATGTTTTGTTGCAGCCATTTTTAAATTATATTTAGCAAAATTTTACTTGCAAGTGCTATTAATGATATTGCCTGATAATTTCAACATTCTATTGGGTCACCTCTCTTTGGAATGGACACAAATATGGATCTCTTCCAATCAGTTAGTCAGGTAGCTGCTGTCTTGCAAATTTCTTGGCATAGATGAATGAGGGACTTCAGTGCTGCATCAGTTTGTTGAATGATTTCCAGTTTTATTTCATCAATTTCTGGAGGTTTGTTATTTGCCAATGCCTTCAGGGCACCTTGGACTTCTTCCTTCGGTGCCACTGGCTTTTGAAAATATGCTACCTCTTGAAATGGTTGAACATCAATCATTTCGTTTTGGTATTGTGATTCTGTGTATCCTTCCATCTTCTTTTGTTGCTTTGTGCATCTTTCAATCTTTTGTCCATATAATTCTCAATATTGTCAAGGCTTGAATTTTTTCTTTCATTCTTTAAGATAGATAAATGCTGGGTATGTTCTTCCCTTTTTGTTTTCTAGCTCCAGTTCTTTGCATATTTCACTATAATACAAGACTTTATCTTGTTGAGCTGGTTTTGAAAAGTTCTCTTCAGCTCTTTACCTCCTCATCCCTTGCTTTTGCTTTCACACCTTTACACTGGAAAACACATTCAGAGTTTTTTCTGCCATTCATTTTGGTCTTTTCTTCTTTCTTTTTTTCTTAATGACTTTGTGTTTTCTTCCTGTTTGATGTCATTCCACAACTCTTCTGGTCTTCTGTCAGGTATAGTCATACTTCACAATGTTGTCCATAGCTTGTCATGATCCACACAATCAAAAGCTTTTGCATAGTCAATAAAGCACGGGTAAACATTTTTCTGGTATTCTCTGCTTTCAGCCAAGATCCATCAGACATCAGCAATGATATCCCTCATTCCATGGCCTCTTCTGAATCTGGCTTGAACCTCTGGAAAATGTCTGTCAATGTATGCTTGCAGCCATTTCTGCATTACCTTTAGTAAAACTTTACTTGCATGGGATATCAAATATATTGTTCAATGATTTCCACATTCTGTTGGGTCACCGCTCTTTGGAATGGGCACAAATATGGATCTCTTCCAATCAGTTGGCCAGATAGTTGTCTTCCAAATTTCAACCATTTCCTTTTGGTACAGTGATTCTGTATTCCTTCCATCTTCTTTTGGTGTTTTCTGCAAAGAATCCTTCAAAATAGCAACAGAAGACTTGATTTTTTTCTTCAGTTCTTTCAGCTGGAGATAATTCTGAGATTCCCCTTTCGTTTTCTAACTCCAGGTCATTATAACACTTTACTTTGTTTTCTCAAGCTCTCCTCTGAAAATTTTTGTTCAGCTTTTACTTCCTCATTTCTTCCAGTCACTTTAACTTCTGTACATTTGAGATCATGTTTCAGAGTCTCTTCTGACATCCATTTTGGACTTTTATTTCTTTCTTGTTTTCTCAGTGACCTTGTCCTTTCTTCATGTATGATGTTCTTGACATCATCCCACAACTCTTCTGGTCTTTGGTCATTAGTAGCTAATACATAAAATCTCTTCTAGAGATGGTCTCTAAATTCAGGTGGGATATACTCAAGGTCGTATTTTGGTTCTCATGGACTTGTTATAATTTTATTCAACTTCAACCTGAACTTGCATGTGAGCAATTGATAGTCTTTTCCATAGTTCTGGCTTCGTTTTGGATTATGATTTTGAGCTTCTTCACTATCTCATCTACAGCTGCTGTCAGTTTGATTGCTGTGTATTTAATCTGGTGAGGTGCATGTGTATAATTGCCACATATGTATTTGATAAAGTTATTTGCGATGAAGAAATCACTGGTCTTGCTAACTTCGATCATGTGATCTCCAGCATCCTTTCTATCACTAAGGTCACATTTTACAATTATGGATCCTTCCTCTTTGTTTCCAACCTTTGCATTACAATTGCCAGTAATTTTCTGTACATCTTGATTGTATGTATGACCAATCTCAAATTGAATACAGTGGTAGAATTATTCAATTTCATTTTATTTGGCTTTAGCAGTTGGTGTGCAAATTTGAATAACAGTGGTCTTTTTAAGCATCTGAATATTATCCTATCACACCAGCATTGTATGTCAAGTAGGTGTTGAAATGTTTTGGGGTTTTTTATTTTGTTTTGTTTTTTTTACAATGAATTCAACACCATTCCTCTTCAGCTTGTTGTTCCATGGATAGGAAATCCTATGAGTATCCTATCCAAAATGGCCTATACCTGTCCATTTCAGCTAACTAATACATAAGTATCAATCTTTTATATGTTCTATTTTATTTTTAATGACTTTCAATTTTCTTAGATTCATACTTCATGCATTTCATAGGTTCTGATTATTAATGAATGTTTCTAACTTTTTCTTCTCAGTTTGAGTTGTGCTCCATCAGCAAATGAAGGTTCTGAAAGCTTTTTTCCATTAATGCTAACTCTACTTTGAGGAGGCATCTGTTGCACAGTTAAAATTTGAGTGTCTTCCTCCTGGAGAGGTAGGATAAGCACTGTACTGCTGGTCCAAGGTCAGCAGTTCAAATCCACTAGCTTACTGGTGGGAGAATGATGAGGGTTTCTAGTCACATAATGATTCACAGACCATATGGTGCTATGGGATAATGTACTGGAATGCCAGTTCGATTTGAACTGCAAGCTTGCAGGTTCATATTCACCAGCTGCTCCTCAGAAACCCGATACAGTTCTGACTCACTATGAGTCAAAACTGATTCGATGGTACTTAACAATAACATATAGGTAGGGTCACTGTGAGTTGGAATTGACTTGATGGCAGTGAGTTTGGTTATCAAATTGTACTGATCTGAGAGCCTCATCTTCTGGGACTATCACAGACAATGTTCTGCTGGTTTTCAATGGTGAACCATTCAGACATGGTACACCTTTTCCTCTTCGTAGTCTATTTAAGTCTGAGTTCTGTCCACCATTGGTGACCCTTGCTATTGTTAAGTCCATCAGGTCAGTTCCAATTCATAGAGACCGTGTATAGGGTTTCTGAGGAATGGCTGTTGAGTTTGAACTGTCAACTTTGTGGTTCAAACCAACCTTGCAGTCCAGTGTTTATCCTACATATGGTTGTTGTTGTGTGTTGTCATGTCAGTTCTGACTCACAGAGACACTGTATAGTATTACTAAGGAGTGGCTGGTAAGTTTGATCTACTGACTTTGAGGTTGAGTGCTTATCCTATGGCGCCACACCAAGATTGCGACCTGCAAATGCAAGCCCAAGAGATTTGCAGAAACAAATCCAACCAGAGATCATTGTGATTATTGCCTAAAAACTCAATCCAGCCCATTGCTGTCTAGTTGATTTCAATGTATTGGGCCCTATAAGGAGCTCTGGTAGTGTAGTGGTTACAAATTGGGCTGAAAAACTGCAAGGTCAGCAGTTTGAAGCTACCAGCTGTTCCGTGGGAGAAAGATGAGGCTTTCTGCTCCCATAAAGATTTACAGCCTCGGAAACCCTGCACAGGGTCTCTATGAATTGGAACCAACTCCACGACACATAAACACCACCACCACTCACTCTCCTCACATTCTTCCTTTTCTCCCTGTCTTCTCCTCTGCCTTCATCTTTTTCAAGGTACATAAAATGATGGTTTGTCTTGTACTTCATGGTGTCTTTGTTGTTGTTGTTTTTAAGTGCCATTGAGTCAGTTCCAACCCATAGTGACCCTGTATAGGGTTTCTGAGGAGCAGCTGATGACTTAGGAAAGATAAGATACAATAAACATACAAAGTTGGTATAGCTGAATTACACCGATTTTAGTATTGTTCTATTTCCTCCTGATCTGGTTTAAGATTCATGGAGTACACCTTTAATTTAATTCCCAAATAATTATCTCTAAAAGGGAAGACTAGAGAGGCTTTTAATATGAGTATCCCAGTAGAGGTATTTCTCTTGTAAATCAGTAATATAGAAATGCTCTGAAGGTTTGAATAGGGGGATGGAGAATTTCTGAGTCCGATTACTTAAGGGCACTTTGGCAAAATATAATTTCTCAACTGAAAAGTCTATGGAAAAGATGCCAAACCATGGTGATCTCATAACATTTCTGTCCCTTAGCAAAGCTCTGTCTGGGCAGCCAGCCTGGTTCCTACAGGACTTCACAGTCGTTTCTCTCTAACTCTCTATAACACCTCTGTCTTAGCTCTTAATGCAGCTTTCTTGGATTAAGTCTCCCTAATGTGTAAGGAGCTCTGGTAGCGTAGTGGTTACGAATCGGGCTGTTAACCTAAGGGTTAGCACTTTGAAACTACCAGCTGTTCGGCGGGAGAAAGAGGAGGCCTTCTGCTCCTGTAAAGATTTACAGCCTTGGAAACCCTGTACAGGGTCGCTATGAGTCAGAACTGACTCCACGGCACATAACAACAACAACAATATGTATGTATGCAATGCCTGGCTGTTTGTCCTCAGATTAATTTCTTGTCCTTACCTTGCTCTGCTTTGTATGGTAGGAGGACTGACCCCTTTCATAGCTACAGTTCCCAGCTTCCTGATCAGCTTCCTTTAGTTTGGATTCCTTCTATCTGAGACAACAGCAAGCCATGGGAGAATGAGAAGAACAGCAAAGCCAGAATAATTATTCCTCTCCATCTCTCTGCCTGAAAGGGTATCCCAGCAGCAACTCACTCCATCTGCTCTGTGTCTCCAGCTTCCAATAGAGATGCTTGTGGTGGTTTCAGATTGTGTCAGGTGACTCCACCCCTTGGCTCTGGTGTCACCATCTCTTTCTTTTGTCCTTCCAGCAGTTTATTGCTGTTTCTAATTTCTGTATTGTTTTACTGTCTCAGGTTGCGTTCGCAGTCTCTTCATCTCTGCTTAACCAATGTCTTATAGCACTGACTGGTTTATTTCCCTGAGTGGACCATGACTAATACATATGTATTAGTCTAATAGGTATGTGTCAGTATTTATGAGCTGCTGGAGTCAAAAACACCACCTCAGCAGCCTTGATATATATGCATTTGAATCAGTCTTGATAAATTGCTGCCTAATTGAGTTGAAAATAAGTTACATGAATTCTAAGCTGAAAAAATGGATTTTAAATGGAGATTTTTGCTACTATATTGAAACTAAGACTTGATATAAGAAAATCACATTGTTCGTGTCAATTCCAGGAGCGTAGAAACCTGCACAATCATTTCATTTGAAACAATAACTACCATCAACTGTGTTCAAGGGAGGGGCCTCAAAAGTTATGTAAAAATGTAGTTAAAAAATGGAATTTGTTTCAGGAACTTTTTGGTCTTGCAGAATTCTATCTTGCGATCTCAAGCATCGTTTCTATCACTAAGGCCATATTTTCCAACTATAGACCTTTCCTCTTTATTTTCAACTTTAACATTCCAGTGATCATGAATTGTCAGTGAATCCATTTTCAGACAGAAGAAACTGATAGAATTCTTCAATTTCATCATCATTAGCTTTAGTGGTTGGTGCATAATTGTGTATAATAGTTCTATTAAAGGATATTTCTTGTAGCTGTATAGATATTATCCTATTATAGATAGCACTATACTTCAAGATAAACCTTGAAATGCTCCTTTTCACAATGAATGTAATGCCATTCCTCAGTTTGTCATTCCCGGTGTAGAAATCATATGATAGTCCAGTTCAAAATGGTCAATACCTGTTCATTTCCACTCATCCATATTCCTAGGATATGAATTCCATTTCATTTTTGTCTACTTCCAATTTTTCTAGATTCATACTTCATATATTCCACCTTCCAGTTATTAATGGATATTTGCAGCTATTTTTCCCATTTTGAGTTGTACCCCATCAGCAAATGAAGATATTGAAACTTAACTCCATGCAATAGATAGAAGGGTCAGCAACCCTGGTGAGGTATGGATACTATAGAATGGTCAACCATTTGAGATCAAAAGGACATCATCAGACTAAGACTCAAGGGGAATACACGAGCAAGCAGGTGGTCTGGCTGGTGACCACGTTGGCCACCGATAAGGGAAAAAGGGGGAAAAAACAGCAATGAAGTTAGGATCTAAGTCCAACCACATTCAATAGACTACTGTGAACCCAGAAGGAGACTTGGATGGCCAGAAGTTACAGCAAGACCCAGGGACTCCTGGGCCCAGAGGTAGTGACATGGCCACAGAGGACTAGAGTGGAGAATGAAGTGTCCAGCTGGTATGAAGTGAAGGGAGATGCACAAGAACACCCATACTTGCAGATAGTACCCATTTGACCTGGCTTCAATGGCTGGATGATCATAATGCGACTAGAAGAGGAAAGAAAAAAAAAAAAAAAAAGAATAACCCACTACAATTTGATGAAGGTTACCTATACGTATGGATGTAGTAGCTCAAAAAAGGGGACAAATCTTTACAGCAA
>NW_006408649.1:5211402-5217833 GCF_000296735.1 Chrysochloris asiatica | reverse complement strand
GACCCTACCCAGAGAGGCAGTGACGTCAGGCATGGAGACAGAGATGATGATGTGGACAGATGGAGTGGCTGGGGACATGGGAGTCAGGGAGGGAGGGGGCTGTGTGTTGACAGCCGAGGAGGGGGGCCCTGTGGGGTGTATCCTTTGGTTATTTGATGATGCACGGAGGGAATTGTAATCATTGCAATGAAATACAATAGGATGAATGTAAAACTGATGTTCTCCCATGTAAACCCACATAACTCACAATAAAAGGACATCATTTACCAAAGGATAAAGTTCACAAGGGTTGGGAAAGAAAAAATGAAAAAAAGAAACAAGGGGAGGAAGTAGGATATGTGATATTACATGGAGGGGATTGCAATCAATGAGATGAAGTGAAATGTGTATGATTTGTTGGACGTAAAACTGATGATCTGCTCTGTAGACCTTCACCCAGTTCACAATAAAACATTAAACTAAGAAAGAAGAGAGTGATTAATTCTACCCTGGTTAAAGAGGGTAGGGAAAGGTTCATGGCTGGTATTTGTCACATGTGGGGATGAATCAGGAGGTTTGTCCCAATGTGGATGGAGTTTAATATGCTGCTTTGTTTCTGGAATTATAATTAGATCTGCAAGGCTTGGGGCTAGGATATAAATCTCACACATTAAAAAATATAATTCTAATATAAAATCACCTAGACAATCAGTATAAGAAAGGAATTCCCTGCTCAGTTTTGGGTAGAAAAAAAGTGGTATTCCTTTATTACAGACTAACTCCCAACAGTACAAGGAAACTTGAAAGGAGGGGAAAAAAAAAAAAAAAAACTTGAAAGGAGGAAGGGTATTAGCCTTTAATGAGTAAATGCTTAAAGACTGGATTCTAAGTCAGGTGTATGAGACCTGACATTGGCCTCAAGTCATACTACTAACTTTTTACTGGACATAGGGATATGAAGATGGGGAAACAAGACCTTTTACCAACTTTTCCAATATTGCAATCCCTGAAATTCCCTTAGTGATGTCAATGGCTTGTGTTTAGATACTGATTGAACATTACTAATTGGCATTTCTAATTCACCCAGAAGCACACTGAAATAAAGGACTGGTGATCTGTTTCTGAAAGATCACAGCCACTGACAACTCTATAGAAGCAGCTGTATTCAGAAACACATGGGATCACCATGAATAAAATAACTAGACAGCAATTAACATCTTCTTCGGTCTAAAGAGTCCTGGTGTGGCACTGTAGGATAAGCAACAGACTGATATTTAATGAGATATAATATAAGGAGCTCTGGTAGCATAGTGGTTACAAATCAGGCTGTGAACCTTAAGGTAAGCAGTTCGAAACTACCAGCCGCTCCGTGGGAGAAAGAGGAGGCTTTCTGCTCCCGTAAAGACTTACAGCCTCAGAAACCCTGTACAGGGTCGCTATGGGTTGGAACCGACTCAACGGCACATAACAACAACAACAACAATATAAGCTTGGCAGTTTAAACCCACCAGTGGCTCCTTGGAAACCCTATACAGCAGCTGGTGGGTTCCAAACACCAGATCCTTCCATTAATACTACCGCACCACCAGGACTCCTTTATTCACAGATAGACCACTGTAACTACAATGCAATTTAGTATCACCTTGTTTTCCCTCCACATCAGCAAATCTTATCTCCATGTTATAGGAAAAGGAAAGATGTTGATAACTTGTTGCTATTAGGTGCATCGAGTCAGTTCCTATGCATAACAGAATGAAGTACTGGTTGGTCCTGCGACATCCTCACAATCCTTGCTACATTTGAGCCCATTGCTGCTGCCACTGTGCCAATCCATTACATTGGAGGTCTTTCTCTTTTTCGTTGAACCTTCACTTTACCAAACATGATATCCTTTTCCAGGCACTGGAGCCTCCTGAAACTATGTCCAAAGTATCATAAACAAAATCTGGACAACTTCTAAGAAGCATTCTGGCTGTACTTCTTCCAACACAAATTTGTTTTTCCTACTGGCAGTTCATGGTATTTTTTATTTTCTTTTCCAATACCATAACTCAAATCTTCTACAGTCTTCCTTATTTACTGTCTGACTTTCACATGCATATGAGGTTACTGAAAATATCATATCATTGTTTGGATCAAGCATATCTTAGTCTTCAATCATTAATCATTTTAAAGAGGCCTTGTGCAGCAGAGTTGCCTAATGCAATACATTGTTTGATTTCTTGACTGCTGCTTCCATAAGTATTGGACTTCTTCAGAACAAAATGAAATCTTTGACACTTCAATCTTTTCTCCATTTATCTTGATGTTATGTATTGGTCCAGTGTTGAGAATTTTTCCTTATTTTTTTACATTGAGATGCAACCATACTGAAGACTGTGGTCTTTGACCTTCATCAGTAAGCATTTTAAGTCCTTTTAGTTTTCAGCAAGCAAGTTGTATTATCACAGGTGGTTAATGAGTCTTCCTCTAAAATGCCACATTCTTCTTCATATAATCCATCTTCTCAGATTATTCACTCAGGATACAGGTTGAAAAAGTATGGTGAAAGAATACAACCCTGGCACACACCTTTCCTGATTTTTAAACCATTCAGTGTCTCCATGTTCTATTGAAATGACTGCCTTTTGGTCTTTGTACAGGTTCCCTGTGATCACAATTATGTGTTCTCATTCCCCACAATGTTGTCCATAGCTTGTCATGATCCACACAATAGAAAGCCTCTGCATAGTCAATAAAGCATAGGGAAACATATTTATGGTATTCTCTGCTTTTAGCCAAGATCCATCTGAAATCATCAATGATATCCCTCACTTCATGTCCTCATCTGAATCTGGCTTGAACCTTTTGTAGTTCGATGACAATATACCGTTGCAGTCATTTTTTAATTATCTTTAGCAAAACTTTACTTGCATGTGATATCAATGATATTGTCCAATGATTTGGCATTCCATTTGGTTACCTCTCTTTGGAATGGGCACAAATAAGGACCTCTTCTAATCATTTGGCTACTTAGCTATCTTCTGGTGCTACATCAGTTTGTTGAAAGATTTCAAATTGTATTACATCAATTTCCAGTGCCTTGTTTTTTGTCAATGCTTTAAGTGCACTTTGGACTTCTACCTTCAGTTTCATTGGCTCTTAATCTTATGCTACTTCATGAAATGTTTGAACATCAACATTTCTTTTTGGTACAGTGATTCTGTATATTCCTTCCATCTTCTTTTGATGCTTTATGCATCTTTAAATATTTTGCCTATAGAATCATTCAGTATTGCAAGTCAAGACTTGACAAATTGTTAAGTCACATATCCATGAAATGTTTGGGGCATTTAACTTAACTCACTTAATAAACCTGAAATTTCCATATTTAAAGGAAATTTTTTTCTGGATTGACCGTATTTCCTCAGAACCATTTTTTAAGCATAACTATTTAATATGGAAACCATCACTGTTTATTCTGGGGCTAAAACAAAACAAAACTGGAGTGAGGGAAAGAGATAATTAATGGATAAAATAGTATTTCATCAATAATCCATAAACCCGTTTTTATTCCCTTAATTAGCAAGCAATCCACTCACCATATCAAATGTGACTTTTCTTGAAAGAATAAAAATATTTAAAATGGTTACAACATTAAACTGTTAAGATATTTGGAGCAACATTGTTCTATAAGCTTTAGAGTTAGTCTTTAGTATTATCACACTTGACATAATTACACCTTGTAAATACCTCAAACTTGTAATGACATCCTTTCAAGAATTATTACTAATTATTGTACTTGACATGACAAATTAAACATGTTGTTTGACGCAATTACACTAAATAATTCAAAATGCTACTTACACTTAGAAATAGCAATTAGCATAATTAGGTTAAAAAAAAAAACAAAAAATGCTACTGTAAATTCCACTACTGATTCACTATCACAAATTGGAATTTTCTAGAAGATTTTAATAAACTTTAGTAAATGTGACCTATAAATTGATTTCTTTAATCATTGAAAATGATGGAATATTATCAATGACTTTATAAATACTGAAAGAGGTGGTGTTTAAATTGCCTTGGACAATCATGACAATATATCACAAATTGAAAAAATGGATGATTTAGAATAAAAAACAAACAACAACAACAGAGTGTTATTAAGTTGATTCTGATGCATGGTGAAGCCATATATGTCAAAGTAGTAACTGGTCCATAGGATTGTGAAGGACTGTAATCTTAAGGCAGAAAATCCACAGTCCTTTCTTTTGTGACATCACTGAGTGGCTTTGAAGCATTAGCTTTCTATTAAAAGCCAAGCTCAAACCATGTGAGACACCTAGGAATCTATGTAACGCATACAAACAGAAATATATCTCAAAGTTCTGGAGGCGAGGCATCTGAATTCAGGGAATAGCTAAACCTATGATTTCTATCTGGTCTAGAAGATCTTTTCTTGTTTTCCCTGGTTTCTAGTAGTCCCAAGCATTCTCTGGCGTGTAGATACATTTTCACATGGCTATTTTCCTCTAAGGAGCTTTATTAGTGTAGTGGTTATGAATTGGGCTGCTGATCTCAAGGTCAGCAGTTCAAAACTACCAGCCATGCCATGGGAGAAAGACAAGGCTTTCTGATCCTGTAAAGATTTACAGCCTCAGAAACACTGTGCAGGGTCGCTGTGAGTCGGAACTGACTCCACGGCACACCACCACCATCTTTCCTCTGTCTGTGTCTTTCTCCCCTCTTTTATAAAGAGATCACTCAGATCAGAGAAGGACCCACCCTATAACTGGTACCATCTTCAAAAATCTTATTTACAAGTGAGGTCATATTACATTTACTTGGGATTAGAACTTTAGCATATATCTGGGGGGGGGGGGACACAATTCAGTTCACAAAAGATGGCAAAAAAATAGAAGTAGGGGCCGCCTATTGTTATATAAAGGGAAACGTCAGCCAGACTTTGGTATGAATCCTGACTCCATCATTTCCAACTAGGTGACTCTAGGCTAGAGACACAGCCTTTCTGAATCTTTTCCTTTACAAAATCAGAATGATGATAATCTGCTTCTAGGTCTGATACGAGAATAAACCAAAAATATAAAACTCCTGGTACAGTGCATGACACCTGGGAAGGGCTCAATGAATTCAAGTTCCCTGTGTCCTATTCATTAAAGTGGAAATATGTTAAATGTTAGAGTCTAGGCTACTTGGAGGAAACAAATGGAGGTATTAGTTAGTTATCAAAAAAGATTCAACTTAAACTAGTTTAAAAAGACAGGAAATGATGTCATATGTGTATGTTTGTGAGGGAATAGTGAGATAAATTTGTAACCATAACTACCATAACTGGGTATCAGGCACATAACTCTTAATAAAAGATTTATTGTTGTTAAGTGCCATCGAGTCTGTAACTCATAAAGACACTATGTAGGGTTTTCAAGAAGCAGCTGGTGAACTCAAACCACTGACCCTGTGGTTCAAACCAACTGTGCATCCCAGCACATTAACCTGCAGTACCACACGAGACTATAAAGGATATTCTGTCCTTTGATAACTGCAGAGCTTTTAAGTGAGGCTGAGAGATTTCATTTTTCCAAATTCAAATCCAAATCCATTGCCTTATGTCAAATTGACTCATTTATGGTGACCCCATTGTGTCAGTGTAGAGAGACTCCATAGTGTTTTCAATGGCTATAAATTTAGGAAACTAGATTGCCAGCTCTTTATTTCACAGAACTGCTGGATGGAATTGAACCACTAATCTTTCAGTTAGTCACAGGGCCCAAAAGCATTTGTCCCACTCAGCAACTTGCTGAAGGTTAATTTGAAACTTTGAATCAGAACTTGCACCCAAGTCTGAGACTGAGAACAGAGCTGTTTGTATCATGTTCTATCTTGAGGGAGCCACATCCTGCACCTGCACTGTCTTATGTCAAAGTCACATTTCACTTGCTCTTCTGAGTATCTTATACAGTCCCCTGACCTGTCCCTAATTTGTTCCTACCGCATTTCAGAGACAGGGTTCTCTTTCCCTCTCTTTCCAAGTGTCAGAGCTAGAGGAATACACTTCACTTTCATTTGGATCTTGACAATTCTCTCCCTGTTTGTAAAACACTGTAATAAAGTGACTTTTTGTCTAAGACAGACAGCTTATCAGATATCTCATCAGGGAAGAATGACTGTCAAATGTGCTTCTTTTTGTCAAGATAAAGACACAGAAGACAGAAGAAGGTTATTATGATGTAAATGAGCTGACTGGCAGGAACATACTCCCTGAGGAGGTCTGGAAAAGGCTTGACTACACAGCTCAGAAGGTGGAGACAGCAGGCAAGGACCCTGGCTTCTTCAGAATAAAGAAGCTAGTCCAGTCAGTATGATTGAAGGCTAACCACTCATCCCACCTGTGAACTTGAACTCTGTGATGAAAATGGGTTTCTGCAACTACAGCAAAAAAAAAAAAAAAA
>NW_006408649.1:5149508-5206896 GCF_000296735.1 Chrysochloris asiatica | reverse complement strand
AAAAAAAAAAGCTCAAGATAATGCCTTTCTAGGTCTCAACTGGCTGCAAGGCATAGTCAGTTAAGTGAATCTGTTTACAGGAGGTTTAGGAGTGAGTGTGAAATGTTTCCAGAGTATAAGTATTAATTGCCTTTCTAGGGGCAAAAAACTAGAACAAACATGGGGCAGGATCAGTAAGATTAAGAAGAGTCATGATTTCTTGTGACTTGGTTTCCTAGATTGAAGGAAGCATGAGCATGTTATGAGGTCAAAAAGGAACTGCCAGAGGAAATCAAGAGACTAAATGAGTTAGAGAGCGAGAGATTGAGTAAGCGAATGTTTGACCAAACCTCTACAAAGGAGATCTTATAGAAGGAAATTGCATCTTGGGGAAGGTAATAAATGCTCATTAACATCCAGAAACTGCTAAAGGAAAGAAGGGGAGGATGGAAATAGAGAAGGAATCATCTGGATGTGGGATGAAGTGAGTTCCCTTCAACTTTTGTAGTCAGTGTGGTATTGAGGATGCATCAGCAAGGAAATCTGGAATAAATCAAATAGGGCAAGAGTAGAAGGGAGAGATGCAGGCAGAAAGCTTATGGCATACTTAATAACAACATTCATATGCATTAAAAACCAATAAATAAATAACTCTCCCTGTCACTTCCAACTTCTGTAGGACAGAAGAGAGCTGTTCAATAGGATTGTCAAGGATGTAAATATTTACATTAACAGACTGCCTTCTCTTCCTCCTGTAGAGTGACTGCTGTGTTTAAAACACCAACCTTTCAGCAGTCCAAAACTTAATCCACTGTGACATCATTGCTCATTACTAGAAGCATTGGCATATTTAATTTTTGTATTGTCAATCCAGATGGGAGTTTTCATGACTGGGATAAGTTAAATAAATGTCAAAGTCAAATTTGAGATTTTAGTCAAGTCAGCATTTGGCACTATGTCTATCCAACTCCATATATAGTGTTTTTTCATTTAGTCCTTTATTCTTTGTCTTTCCCTCTACATTCTTCTACTGTCAACAATATTATTTTATTAGTGTGTTTATATAAGGACATGTTTTTTCCCAGGTAGCGTAGTGGTTACGAATCGGTCTGCGAACCTCAAGTTCTGCAGTTCGAAACTACCAGCTGCTCCGCGGGAGAAAGATGAGGCGATCTGCTCCCGTAAAGATTTACAGCCTTGGAAACCCTGTTCAGGGTCGCTATGGGTCAAAACCGACTCGACGGCACTTAACAACAACAACAATGATCAATCAGGAGTCCTGATGTGGTGCAGTGGGTTAATGCACTGGACTGCAATCTCGGGTTGAGCCACAAGGTAGGCACTTCAAGCTCACCAGCCATTCCTTGGAAACTCTATACAGAGTCATTATGAGACATAACTGACTCAAAGGCATGTAACAATAACAATTAATCAGTTAAGGTCTTTACATTCATTTAATGTAGTAATAAATGAAGCAAGGGGATAATGAATGATTTAAAATCAGGAAAGATATGCACAATGATTGTATCCTTTCACCATACATATTCAGTCTGTATGCTGAGTAAATAATCCAAGAAGCAGAATTATATTAAGAGGAATGAGGAGGCATCAAGATTAGAGGAAGACTCATGAACAACCTGCGATATGCAGATAATGCAACCTTGCTTTTTGAAAATGAAAAGGGCTTACAATACTTACTGATAAACATCAGAGACTACAACCTACAGTATGGATTGCACCTCAATGTAAAGAAAACAAAAATCCTCAACATTGGACCAATAAATAACATCAAGATAAATGGAGAAAAGATTGAAGTTGCCAAAGACTTTGCTTGGAACCACAATCAACATCATGGAAGCAGCAGTCAAAAAATCAAGCAGTATATTGCATTGCAACTGCTGTGCAAGACTTCTTTAGAGTGTTTTAAGATCAAAGATATTAGGTTGAGGACTAAGTTATGCCTGACCCACACCATAGTAATTCAATGGTCTCATATGCAAGTGAAAAGTTGAACAATGAATAAGAACACCATAGAAGAATCAATGTATTTAAATGATGGTGTCTGATAAGAACATTGAAAGTGACACCGATGCACTATAAGGATCTTCTACAACAAAGATACAAGAGACCAAATGAAACAGACAGATGAAAATCCTGGAACCCTGAACTTTAGAGAAGAGGTTAAAGTGGATTGAGAGGGTGAGCAAGGGCAGTGAAAGAGGGAGACTGACTGATAAGCAGTTGTCCAGATGCAGCCTTCTGGAACTTTTGTGAGCAGCTTTGGTGACAGAAACTGACCTGACAGAGCAGGTTCACACAAGTGATGGGAAAGGTTTGATTCCTACTTTTCTCCCATGCTCCCCTGGTGACCAGAGGTGTGGCCAGCTCCCACCCTCATCCATCTCCAGCACAGACCCCGGTCTCCAGGAGTTCTGAGCTGTGTAGTTGTGAGCCATGCCAGTGAAAACCTGGGGCTGGCTGGGTCACTTTGGTACATGGATCCAAGAAACCAGAGCTACAGAACCTGCAGAGCCACCAGACCAGCTAAATTAGTCTAGCAGAAAGTCACATAAACAGCCACCCTGTCCCCAGATGCCCTAACAGTGTTAATGTCCTAACAGACATTGGAACCATATCCATCCAGAGCCTTCAGGAACTAATTCTAGATTGAGTGCCTTAATCATAGATAACATCTAGACCTATAGGAACTCCATCTAGGGCCAGGAGATCCATTGTCACCCCTCCTACACTCATCTTGTAAACTTCTTGGTTGGAAAGAGACCTCCAGAGTTTTCTCTCTGGGTCCAACGGCTGCACTAGACTTTTCCGTAGGTTTTTGTTTTAATCCTTTCTTTCATTACTTCATGGTTTTAGTGTGTTTGTTCTTCTCATTCTCTTTCCAGTCCCTTGATTTTTTTCCTGTCTCTGCTTTTGTTTTACTTTTTCTTCTGTTTCTCATTTCATTTCCTCTTTTTTTTTTTTTTCCTTCTTATTCATCGTTCTTTATTACTCTGCTCTATATTTCCCTTTTCATCTTCCTTCTCTCTGGGTTTTCTAAGTACTTTTAAAATTTCTTCCTTTGATTTTTTTTTTTTCTTATTTTTCTCCTCTCAATTCTCCTGTCCCTCTTTATTCATTTTTCTGTTTGCTGCCTGTTTTTTGTTTTTTTTTTAGTTTGTTACTTTCTCCTTTCATGGTTGATTCCTTATTTATTTATTTATTCTGTTTGTTTTGTATTCTACTTTGTGTGGAGGTAGGGATTTTCTCCTCCTTTCCACCCAAGAGGAACCATAAAACCATGCCCATACAACCCAGCCACAACCATACCCTATGTAGCTTCATCCACTGGGCAAGACCCAAGACTTGGATCCTATACCACTGATCAATTCTATACCACCCGATAACTCCTATAGCTCCTGATCAGTGATAGACAGCAACCAACACCAGACAAAGCAACATAGTTGATGACAGCTAAGAACACAGTGATATACAATCATCAATTCAATATAAATACCGCAACACCACAATTCCCTATAGACAACAGGCAGTTTTAGCTCACAGAAAGGAAAAATAGAGAATATCTCAAACAAATGACCAAAATGAAGAGACAGAAAATATTTCTGAGGAATAAAAAGTAATAGAACTAACTGAAAAGGAATTCCAAAGAATGATGTTTAGGTACCTTCAAAAGATTGACAGAGAGATCTAGGAGAGCAAGTAAAATAAGAGAAAACTTTAGAAGAATTCAGAAAAACACTGTAAAAACAGACAAAATAAGTGTAAATTTTGAATCAATAGAAAACCTACATATATAAATCCAGAAAGTTAATACTAATATCTAAGAACTGGACAATACATTGAAAAGGCAATGGAGTATATTTGAAGCAGTTTCACTGTGGATTAATGTGCCAGACTGAAAGGCCATTTGAACTGCAAGGTTGGCAGTTCAAGCTCACCAGTGTCGCCTTGGAAACCCTATATAGGGTAGCTATGGGTCAGAACTGACTCAACGGCACTTAACAACAACAAAACATCAAAATTAGTGAGTTTAAATATAAATCTCTCCACACTAATATATTTGAAGAACAATCAGAAAAAATAATTTAAAAATCTGAAAAAAAAAAGAGGTATGATGGACACTATGAAGAGGAATAACTTGCAGGATATCAGAAATCTATATCAGGAAGAGACATTAAAAAACACAGAGACTGGGGTTTGCTTGCCCTCTAAGTTCTCTTCCCCTTGCCCCCTCCCCACATACCATGAACATCAAACCAAATGGAAAGCAGTGCTCCAGCAAGGGCATTGGCAGGGACATGGGCTCCAGCAGCACCCAGGAGGAGGAGGTCCAGACATTAAACCCAGAGAACTGTTCGGGCTCTTCCAGCCATTCAAGGGGTATGAAAGGTCTCTGATCAAACTCACATCAAGACAGCCTGTTGGTTTTGTGATCTTTGACAGCTGAGCAGGAGCAGAAGCAGACAAGAATGCATTGAACAGTATTTGCTTTGATCTGGAGAACCCATAGACCCTGAGGCTAGAAGCTTGCTAAAGTTAGCACCAAGATGGGCAAGAGCAATCTAATGGCAATCCCAAATCCCACCAGTGCTCACCCTACCCTAGGAGCACACATAACCCCTCTAACCTGATGGGGACCAATCTGATCCCTGTGTCCCCAGAGACCTGGGAACCCTACCATCTGTATACCACAGAGTTGACCCCAGACATCTCACAGAATGCATTTGCCTGCCCAGCTGCCACTGCTGCCACAGCCTTATTATCTTCAGGTGTGCTGATACCCTTCCTCTGACACCACCTACTGAGAATGGAAGTATTCTCTTCTATTAGTTCTTCAGTCTTATCACTGCAGCTTGAAGTCCCTGCCCAGTGAGAGATCACCAGTGCAGTTGGTTTACGGGATCTGTACAGTGGTGCTAGGAGCTTCCACTGACCTCAGGCAGCTGCTGCTTCCTCCAAAGATTGTGAATTTTAACCTGATTCCGTGGATTTCTTCCTGTTTCCTGTCTCTTCTTTTTCAACCATGTCCTTTCTCAAGGCTTTCCTCCAAGCCTTCATGGGAGGATTCAAGGCCCTCCTGGCTAGGACACCCAGACTCTTGATTCTCATGGGACCAAGCAAGGGACAACCTCCTGTCCAGTATTTCTTAGGTAGATCTACTTCAATGAAATGAAATATTTAAATTTGCATGCTTTCTGGCATGAGTTAAGACACTTAAACTTAATGTGTAACGTGAAAGTACAAACTGTTCTCATGTTGATGGCACCATAACAACAGATACTGGCCACTAATGGCTCATTTTTGGTCCATTCCTTATACCCTTCACCCCACAAGGACCCAGCTCTACATCCAGTTTTATCCTGATGGTCCCACCCTAACCCACTTCCAGGCTGAAACATCTACAAAATATAAAAACAAAACAACAACAAAAAATATATGGTGTTTACTTTTCCAAATCAGGGTCCTCTATTTCCTATTTAGATGGGCCAACAACTGTCAGAAAGTCAACTCTTTTCATGTTGCTTTACTTCACCACAAGGTGCTCCACCTCATCACTAGTCCTTATTTTTTCCCAAATTTCCAAGAAATCTAAAAAAATAAGTACTTAGGTACCCCATGTAACAAAATATTTATGCATCATAAAGGAATTTTTTCCATATGTGTGTGCAATTGATTATTAAAGAGGCCTCGTTTACCCCATCAGATAGGATTCTTCAATATACTGTCTACAAGAGACACACAAAAACAATGAGAAAGCTTAAATGCCATCAACAAAAGAATGGTTCAATAAGTTTTGGTACATACACACAATGGGATACTACATAACACTGAAGAATAACGATGAATCTGTGAAACACCTCATACCATGGATGAACCTAGAGGACATTATGCTGAGTGAAACTAGTCAGTCATAAAAGGACAGCTACTGCATGAGACCAACGTTGTAAAAAGTTAAGAAAAGTTTATCTTGATAAAAGAAACAATCTATGATGGTAACTGGGCAAAGCGGGGAGATAAAATTTTCATGAGCTAGTTGTTGTTGTTGTTGTTAAGTGTTGTTGAGTCTATTGTGACCCATAGCAACCCTGTGTAGGGTTTCCAAGGAACAGCTGGTGAGCTTGAACCACTGACCTTGAAGTTCAAACAACTTTGTAGTCTGACACATTAGCCCACAGCACCAACATGAGCTAGTGGATATGCACAAATTAACATGGATGTCAAGGCAGGCAACATACAAGACAGTGTTTAGACGAGGAAACATGAAGGTAGCAGGAGACACAGGGAGGAATGCAAAAATTAAAGTGAATAGAGGTAAATACTATTAATTGTTGATACATGGAGGAGATTGCAATCATTGTACTTAAACAAAGTATATGATTTGTTGAACATAAAACTGATAATCAGCTCTGTAAGCCTATATTCAATTTACAATAGAAAACTTAAAAAAAAAAAAAAATTAAAAGTACCATGGACTATCAGAAAATGAATCAATGTTGGAAGAAATACAAACAGAATGCTACTTAGAAGTTAGGATGACAAGACTTTGTGTTTCATACTTCAAACATGTTATCAAGAGGGACCAGTCCTTGGAGAAGGATATCATACTTGGTAAAGTGGAGGGCCAATGAAAAAAAGGAAGACCCCCAGTGAGATGGATTGACACAGTGGCAGCAGCGACGGGCTCAAACATAACAGTTGTGAGCATGGCACAACCAAGCAGTATTTCATTCTGTTGTGCATAGGGTCCCTATGAGTCAGAACAGATTTGACAGTACCTAACAAAAATAACACATATGAAATGCTTGTGCCTCTGAGGAAAATATAGGCCTCCCATGAATCAAAAAGCCTCTCAAATGGTTTCTTTCTTGATTTTATGGCCACCACATTCCACATGTTAGAGATCTAAGAGTGGTCCTGGACTCTGTCTTCTATATGAACACATTTGATGAAGTATATCATCTGGTGTAGTATATGCTACTTTCAAAATGGAACTTTGGGTTAATGCGCTGGATTGCAAGTTAATTTGACCTACAAGGTCAGTGGTTCAAGCTCACCAGCTGTTCATCAGAAACCTTATACAGGGTCTGTATGAGTCAGAACTAACTCAAGGGCATTTAGCAACAACAAAAACAGTTCTTGGAGCTCGTGTAGTATAGTGGTTACAAGTTAGGCTGCTAATCTCTAGGTCAGCAGTTTGAAACTACCAGCTGTTCCACAGGAGAGAGATGCTGCTTTCTGCTTTCTTAAAGATTCACAGCATCAGAGACCCTGTACAGGGTCTCTATGAGTTGGACCTGACTCCACTGCACATAACCACCACTGCACCTAAAGTCTTGGTATATGTACCACATTAGGATAAGAACTTGATTGCCAACCACAGGGTTAGCAGTTCAAAACCAATAGCCACTCCACAGAAACCCTATACAGGCCTATGAATCAGAAAAGACTCCAAGGTACTTAACAACAGCAACAACAAACAGTTCTTAAGACCAACCTTCTTCTCCTTTATACTACTCCTTACTTGGCTTAGGTTTTAATGGTTGCTTAATCAAGAGATCTCTTTCTTCTTCTTTGCCTCTTCCCATTCCTCTCCTCTCCTCTACCTATAGCATTAGGACATTTTCTCATCCCAAAATTTTTCCCTATACTTGGGCTCCTATTCACAGTTATACTTTCTGGTTAACCATCTATCTTAGGTTTTCACCCTGGAGTCAGTTCCAACTCAAGGTAACCCAGTATAGGATTTCCAAGGAGTAGCTGGTGGGTTTGATTCACCAACATTGTGGTTAGCAGTCTGGTGCTGATCCTACAGTGCCACACCAGGACTTCCTACTCAGCCTTTTCTGATGTTGTTGTTGTTGCTAAGTACCGTGGAGTCGGTTCCGACTCATAGTGACACTGCACAGGGTTTCCGAGGCTGTAAATCTTTACAGGAGCAGAGCGCCTCATCTTTCTCCCACAGGGCGGCTGGTAGTTTCGAACTGCTGACCTTGCGGTTCACAACCCGATTCATAACCACTACGCTACCGGAGCTCCTGATGTAGTCACTCCTAAAATGCCTTGCCTGATCTATTCTTCCTCCCATTCTCCAGGAGAATTGTAGTTTATTCTCTGTTCATAATTCCATCAGAAAACCTATGACATATCTCTGTACTTGGAGTCCTAGTGTGGCAATGGAGGATAAGTATTGGACTGTTAACTGTAAGGTCAGTGGTTCAAACCCCCTGCCACTCTTTGGAAACTCTTTAAAGGCTTGCTATGAGTAGGAACCTACTTAGTGGCACTTAATAATAACAACAACAACATTATATTTAATTTCTTGTATGTCTAATACTTCTACCGGCCTGTGATCATTTTCAGTGAGGAAATCTTTTAATTCATCTTTATTTCTTGGCACATACTTGATGAATAAATGATTGAATGAATGAAGATTGCTCTTTAACTGTGCAGTCATATGTATTTTGTGTTTTGTTCTGATCTATATTGTGATTTGCCATGATGCCAATTTGGAATTAAACTCTTTATAAATAGAAGATTAAAAATTCTTACATTTTTAGATAAAGTCTTTCTTGTTTTGTTTTATTTGGTTTTGCTTTAGTGCTGCTTTGTTCTGTCCATCAGAGTGTAGAATGGAAACTTGAATGGGCAATTAGCATGACAGGCCCAGTGATTACTCCCTTACTCTGCAGTCCCTAAGTAGTGGGAAATAGAGGCCTTGGGTAGACTTTGAGTATATTTCCTTATTAGGAAATCACAGTGATTTTATGAAAGTCACAAAGGAAATGTTTTTACTGAGAAATAGCATGCTGTAACTAATCAGGAAAGAAAAAAAAATATGTATTTTTGAATCCCACATACTAACACTATGCCTTAACAATGAAATTATATATCCAGGAAATTCTTAGCTTACACTTGGCCTAGTTAAACAGAAAGATGTTAATTCATTTGAACTTCCAGTGTATAAAAAGACATCTTACATACTAATAGATTTTAGCAGTGTGCCACTTTTCAGTGCCAGCAGCATTTTCACAGGCATTGTCTCCTATAATCTTCACAATGGGTCGATAGTTATTACATTTTTAACAAGGATGGAGATTGGGGCTCTGATTAGTTAAGTGTCTTGTCCAAGAGCATAGAGTAGCAGGCCAGAGCCAAGACAGGAAACAAGATCTACCTGAGTCCACTGTCTCAGAGCTGCATATCTATGGTGTTGAATTGATCATTTATTGTAAGCAATATAAGTAATCTTAGAGAATGATAAAGGAGTCCTGGTGGGGAAACAGTAAAGCATTTGACTAATTACTTGAAAATTTGGAGGTACAAATCTATCCACCAGCTCTGAGGGAGAAAGACCAAGTGATCGCCTGCAAATATTACAGTAAAGAAAGCCCTACTCTGTCACAAGGGTCACTTTGAGTTGAAACTGACCCCACGGCACCCAACAACAGAGAATATATAAAACCATTTACATGATTTTTTGCAAAACACTGAAGAAGTTCCTTTAGTCTCTAAAACTTTCTTCAAAAAATCTATATAGCTTAGGTCAAAAGTAACCCCGATTCTCATTCTAAGCTTGATGACGAATTCACTGTTTCAGATTGATTGAATCTTTTTTTTTTTAAGACTTACTCCAAATCAAATAAGGTGTGTGGGCTCAAGAGTATCGAAGAACATCTATCTCTGACCATCATATAAGTATGAAAACTATAGAGGAAAAAAATCTGGATGTCCTTTGAAATGACCAGTTCTGAGCCTTGAGTAGTGGATAATCAGGGGCGAGTGGATGATCAGGAGCCCAGATCATGTCTATATTATTTTTTTAATATATGCCATTCTTTGTAAGATTTTCAAGATATATGTTTTACTAGGAGTGTTTTTACATCTCTTATACATACTGTTATCTACAAATGTAGGTCACATATTGTTGTTGTTATGTACCATCGAGTCAGTTCCGACTCATAGTTACCCTGTACAGGGTTTCTGAAGCTGTAAATCTTTATGGGAGCAGAAAGCATCATCTTTTTCCAGCGAAAGAGTTGGTAATTTCAAATTGCTGACCTTGAGGTTCGCCGCCCAATTCGTAACCACTGCACTATAAGAGCTCCTTAGGTCATATATAGACTTTTTATTAAAAAAAAGGTCAATAGCTGGTAACTGAGTAACATTAGAACAAAACAAGAGCCATTGAACAAAGGGGAACAGCTCAACAGCACACATCAGTGAGTGACAGCTTAGTAGAGGCAGAAGCCAAGGGTTGAGGAGGGCTATTGTGAATCGCTGGCTCAATGAGAGTTGATACTCTTATTAATATCCTTCATGTATGAGCCAAGCTCATCTTCCTTGAAAGACTACCATGTTGTAAATATTACTTTTCTTTCTGTTAACTATAAAGGAGAAATGAAACCACATGGCTCAGTACATTACTGGAAAAGTCTTTTGAATAACCTTATACTGATCCTAATATTATGCCCAGGATTCTCTGCACAATACTATACATTCATTTTTGTTGTTGTTAAGTGCCTTCCAGTCAGTTCAACTCATAGCAACCTTGTATAGGGTTTCCGAGGAGCAGCTAGTGAGTGTAAAGCACCAACTCTGCTGTTCAAACCACCCTCATGGTCAAGTGCTTATCCTACAGTGCCATACCAGGACTGAAAGTTTACATTTATTGAGGAATACTAAGCTCTGTACATTTCTGTAATGAAAATCATTCAGATCTTAGTTAATTAAACCCCCAGCACTTCTGTTGGATTCTAGCTATTGAAAAGCATCTCTTTGATTGCTCTTAACTCAGTTAATCAGTATTTGAATAAGATATGTGTGTCAAGAGCTTGATTCAGTGCATTCAGACAAAACTACAAATGGTGGGTATTCTGGGCACTGTAGATGCAGCAGTAAATGAGTATATAATATCTTGACCTTGACTATCTCCAGGTAACAGAGAAGGAAATGATGGGGCTAAGCAAATGACATTTAATGTGATAAGTGCTAAAATAAGAATAGAGTGTATGACACAGCGTGCCCTTAGGGAAGAGTCCCCTACTTCAGAATGAGAAAAGTTCAGACAGCTAGATAAATTATGTGATGATACCAAACAATCCTAAAATCTTCACAGCTAACAAGCCCCAAAAACTAAACCAACAGTCATGAACCTCTAAAATCTTAGTAGTTAACCAAAAAAGAAAAAAATCAAACTAGTTGCCAACAAGTTCATACTGATTTATGGTGACCCTGTGTGTGTCACAGTAGAACTGTGCTTCAGAAACGTTCCAATGGCTGTGATCTTTCAGAAGTATATTGCTACATTTTTCCTCTGATGTGCTTCTGAGTGGATTTTAAACCTCCAGCCTTTCTATTAGTAACTGAGAGCTTAACCATTTTTACTCCCCAAGTCTCCTTAGCAGCTTACAATAAGCCCTAATTTCCTGCATATTTCATACACTGACCACAGATTGATTTAAGATTGACTCCACACCATCTTAATTCTGGATATGTCTGGAACATATGAGCCACTAAAAGACAAAAAGGACATGTGGTGGAACCACATGATGGGTCAGAAGTGGTATGCATCATTTTCACTGCATTTCATTCACCAAAGCAAGTCACATGGATCAGATTAACATCAAAGAGCAGGTTTGTTTAAGGTGGGAGGAGCCCAATGATGAGCAGCATTGAATATTTGAACAATGATGTCATCTATTACAGGGGAAAATCCTGTCATTTATTATGTTTAGCATAAAAGATAGATGGAAGATTAGTGATAGACAAGACTTGATACAAAAGCAGAAAGTAAATAATGAAGGCTTTGTATTATTTAGAAGCTTGGATCTGATCCTATGAACAAGGGATAAAATTTCTGGGTTTTTGCTTAGATAGGAGAAGAGGTGGAGTAGTCAGACTTCCAATTTAAACACATCACATGGTTTTGGAAAGTCGTTTGTGAACAAGGGACTGTTGGCAGCGGAATAGTGAAAGCTAGCTCTGTTAAAGAGTTGATGAATGTACGGGTTCAGTCAGTGAAGGTGAGAATGGAGATGTATACAGGGAATTAGAATGTATAGAGGCAGCTTCAACTACATTTGATATGGATGAGACCAAAGGATAGACAGAATACAAGTTCTCTTTTTTCCATGTAAATGGTACATTAACGTAAGTGCAAAGATGACTTTACTTGCAAAACTCACCAGAGGCAAGATGATAAATGCTGGATGTCTGGACTCTGAGATCCCAGGAGATCTGAAAGAGTTTTTGACTATCTCATTGCAGTTCTCACTGTTGCAATATAGGCAACAAATCATGGAAAGTCAAAACCAAATTTTCTCTGTTATTTCAAGAACTGCCAAAAAAGACTCACTTTGCTTGTCTGCACATCACTTCACAATTCACTTGATGTGACTGTGTAGGCTTTGGAGTAAGACAGACCTGAAACTCAATCCTATCTCTTACCACTTACAAACCAGCTGAACTTGGGCAATGTATTCCATCTTCTTGAGTTAATGTCTTCAATTCTAAAGAAGGAAGGATGGAGGAGAGGAAATAAAGAGAAAAGAAGGGGAGGAAAGAAGAGAAGGAAAAGAAAATTGAATTAAAATTATGCTCATGTTTGTTAAGGACCCAGGGTCTGGTAGTGGCTTACTACACTGTTACTTATTTTATTATTGTTATTATACTATTTTTATCTATTCTTCCATTCTAATATTATGTTGAAATTGTATTGGATTCTGAAATTGTGATTTAGAGACTGCAATCCTGTGCCCAAAAGCATGCAGTCTTTTATCTTTCCTTCCTGAGATCGTTCATTTAATTATTGGGTAGACTTAGCCACTTATCAATATACATCTGAGTATATACATCAGATATTTATGCCAGTATATATCTGATGGGAGTCCTGGTGTGGCGCTGTGGGTTAATGCATCAGACTGCAAAGCCATTTGAACTGCAAGATTGGCGGCCCAAGCTCACCAGCTGCTCCTCAGAAACCCTATACAGGGTCGCTATGGGCCAGAACCGACTTGACAGCACTTAACAACAACAACAACATATATCTGATGAACATAATATTCAGATTTTATACATGAGGGGGCTTCAAAAAGTTCATGAAGAAATGGAATTACAGGATAAAGGAATTTTTTTTTCCATGAAGTTTTTGAAGCCCTGCATCATATAACTGACCTAATTCCACACTCAGTCATTCCTATTAAGATGATCAAGTGAGAGTACAATCAAATTCATTAGTAAATAGCATAACAAAAGCTGGCCTAGTTACTTTTGTGGAGTAGGGCTTCAGAACTTTTGTCTCTATAAAAGGGGAGCTAAGAGTGGCAACAGCTTTGCTTATGAGAACATCATTATTCACTTACTGAGGTTGTTATGGGTATGTGACTTTGAGTCCATTCTGACTCATAGCAACCCTGTATAGGGTGTCTGAGTAGCAGCTGGTGGATTCAGACTGCTGACCTTGTGATTTGTAGCCAATGCTGATCCTACAGCATTACACCAGGAGTTCAGTGGGGATTTATATTAACGGGGATTCATGAGCATATACTATACATACAAGAGTCCTAGTGTGGCACTGTACGATAAGCACTGGACTGCTAATCTCAAGATTAACCTCAAGGTTGGCAGTTCAAAACCACCAGTTGTTCTTTGAAAACCCTATACAGGGTCACTGTGAGTTTGAACTTAATAAATAGCACTTCACAACAACAACAACTGTGCATACTCTATGCCTAATGCTACATTAGTCTTTGGAGAGACACAGAATTGGAAAACACATATTGATTTCTTGCTATGTTCTTGACATTTTAACAGCTCACATGTAAGAGCTCATTACACACACATACATGAGCTCATGTCCAAGAAGCTGGACTATATGAAGAACATGACATCAGGACTGGAAGCAGGTCAGGCAGACTAAAGACTCAAAGGGTCAGAAGGGGAAGCATTTTAAAGAGTCATAAAGACAAATCAACTACAAACCCCTTAGAAGGGGCTCAGAGAGGTCCAGAAATAGGATCTCATTAACTCTGAGATATGCAGATGACACAATCTTGCTTTCTGAAAGTGAAAAGGACTTGAAGCACTAACTGATGAAGTTAAAAAAATATAGCTATTTGAAAGGATTATGCCTCAATGTAAAGAAAAACAAAACCCTCACATATGAACCTATCAGTAGCATCATGATAAATGAGGAAAGGATTGAAGTTATCAAAGATTTAATTTTTCTTAGTTCCACAATCAATGCTCATACAACCAACAGTTCAAGAAATCAAAGAATTCATTGCATTGGACAAATCTTCTGCAAAAGACCTATTGAAAATATTAGAGAACAAATGTGCCACTTTAAAAACTAAGGTGTGCCTGACTCAAGCCATGGTGTTTTCAATTGCCTCATATGCATGAGGAAGGCCAGAGGAAACTGTATTCATTTGCATATGATATTGAAAATGAATATTAAATATATGAGGCTGAGTCAAAACTTATCTGTCCTCTGGTTATATTAAAACACCTGTTCATGTCCACAGCTGTTGGCAATATTGAGTGTGCATGCAAAGTGATTCTGTTGAATAGACAGTGGATTATGTGACCAATCATTTGCCTATAAAATAATCCACAACAGTCTCGGGTTTCAAAAAATTTGCGCAAAGTGGGTACTGAAACAACTCATGGAAGAGCATAAACAGAGGCGTTTGAACACCTGCAAACAAAATTGGGACTGGTACTCGAAGACAAATAAAAGCTTTCGTCAAAAAAATTGTTACTGGTGATGAGACATGGTTTCATCACTATAAGCCTAAGAGTAAATGGCAGAGTATGTGAAATGGAAGTAGCCTCAATTGCCAACCAAGAAAAAGTTCAAAACTCAACCATCAACTAGAAAATTGATGCGTACAGTTTTCATGGGATTCTCAAGGACCAGAATTGGAATACTATCAGGAAAAATGATCAACTGTCAACAGCATTCATTACAATGAGCTGCTCACTGAAGAGCTGAAGCCTAAACTTCAGAGGACTGCTCTCCAAAGACACTGTGATCTTGCCTGACAATGCAGTTCCCACACCTTTGCCCACACTGTTGACACTTGGTAAAAACTTCATTTTGAGGCATTAAAGCATTCTCCCTATAGTCCTGATCTTGTTCCATCCGACTTTCATTTATCTGGTCTCCTGAAAGCAGTTGTTCAAGGAGGAAGATTCACCTCTGATGAAAAAGTGAAGACAGCGATGCATTCATGGCTCGTGTTGTTGTTGTTAAGTGTCATGAAGTCGATTCCGACCCATAGTGACCCTGTATAGAGTTTCCAAGGAGCAGCTGGTGATCTTGAACCACTGACCTTGCATTTCAAATGACTTTACAGTCTGACACATCAGCCCACAGTGCCACCCCAAGACTTGTAGTTTCCACCTAAAATATGTTTTTAATAAGGGAATACAAAAGCTTGTTGTCAAATGGACAAAGTGCATTGAAAAGCAAGGAGATTATGTTGGGAAATGATATACTTGTTTATTGTAAAAGTTGATTAAGTTAAATTCAAAAGCCAGAGTGCAGATAGTTTTTGACTCACCCTTATACCATGGACTACCAGAAAAATGAACAAATCTGTTTTGGAAGTGTGTCCAGATTACATCTAGAAAGCAAATCTAAGAAAACTTGTTTCTCATACTTCGGACATTTTGTCAGGAGGTTTGGACATTTCTCTGGAGGTTCCGCAAAAAAGAAGTTCCAAAGAGATGGATTGACACAGTGGCTACAACAATGGATGAACACATAACAACCATTGTGAGGATTTCCTGGGATTGGACAGTGCTTCATTCAGTTGCACATAAGGTTGCTATGAGTCAGAACTCACTCAATGGCACCTAACAGCAACAGCAGTGACTTTATTTTATCATCATTTTAAAAGTTTTATTCATCTCTTGGAGATATTGTAATGGGTAATACATTGGACTGCTAACTGCAAGGTCAGCATTCGAATCTACCAACCGCTCTGTGGGAGAAAGATGAGACTATCTGCTCAAGTAAAGATCTGTAGCCTCAGAAATATCATCAGGGTCACTACGAGTTGGAGGCACTTCCATGACACACTGTTTATGTTTCTAAGTTTGTACTGGTGAATACATTGCAAAGGACATCAAAATCCTACATCACAATTATGAAGTCCTGTGTGGTACAAATGATTAACAGGCTTAGCTCCTAATGAAAAGGTTGGACACCCAGAGGCATTTCAGGTGAAATGTCTGCTGGTGATGTACCTTATGGAGCACAGTTCTGCTTTGACACACATGGAATCATCATGAGGCAGAGTCAGCTCAATGGCAAACGGTTTTCACAAGTCTGCAGATGAAAATCTGAAATACCAATTTAAGAGTTAAATAGCTGTCCAGGACCAGTAGTGCATAGTAAGAGATGCAAGTATAACAGACAGACTGGGCTAAAAAGGTCAGAAGGGGCAGGGTATAGCATTACAAAGAGCTATAAAGACAGATTAACAACAAGTCCCTTAGGAGGATCAGAGAGGTTCAGAGAGTTGCCCAAAGTCACATAGCACACCAAAGTCAGATCAGATCATTTGCACCTGCAGACACCTGTGTAAGGAGGTTTCCCTTTGTTATGCCATAGCACCCCTCCTCAACAGGAATAGCCCTGTATTGGAGCTATACCCTGTCACATGTTTTCTTTGTGCTCCTAGGTAAGTTATTTGCCCATCTTCTAAAATGGGGCCAATAATGGTGACTTTACAGACTTACTGTGAGCATTAAGGCACAGCTGTATGTAAAGTTCTGAGCCCCATGACTACCACATTTAAGGTTCTCCAGATGTGGTGGTTCTGCTTATTACCTCTTCACTCTAGTTATTTAGAACACTCTTAGGGAACTGTGGCAACCAGATTCCTGCTTTACCAAGAAAGCCGCTATTATCTTTCTCTCTGAAGAAAGCGTTCTCCTTCTATCTGAGATTGACAAATGAGACTATTCTGAGAAGGACTAATTACAGAACACATCCGGTGAGTGCCCCTCGCTCGCCCACACACAGTTATTGAAGCTGCAATGTGACATGCAGCTAGCTTTAGCCATGCTGGCCCCAAACCTATGGTACCTGTTGGCTGTGGTTGCCCATAGCAACAGCAGGGATGCAGTGGGGTGTGCTATGAGAATGGAAGTCACTGCTTGCAGTGTTTCTGTTTGGTCTTGTTCATGAATTCTTTTTCTTTTCTTTTTAAAATGTGTATGTATAAGGGAGGGTGTAGATTAAAATGGGGCAGTCATGTGGGAGGTAATTAGAGAGAAAAAGAGACACTTTTTGTCTGCTTTCATTATAATGTATGACTTTCCAAAAAAAAAAAAAAAACTCTGCTAGGGAAAATGCACATACCTCCATTTATTTGCAAATAAGTAGGTAGTAAAGACCCCTGCCACATCTTACCCCAAGTTATACTGATCCCTTTTCAGGGAATGACTCTAGAATGCTTGGGATGTTAAGATAGTGAATTTAGAAAGAGCAAGAATGAGAGAAAAGGAAGTGTAACCACACAAAAACATCCCCCTAGAGAGACAAAACTAATTATAATAAAATTGGTCTGAAGTTATTCTGAATGAGAGTAGAGGATGGTACAGAATTTTCCATCTCTGTAAAGAAAAGTAGCAATGAGCGGTTGTGTTTCATTCCTTTAAACCTAGTAGGATTAGACAGGAACTTCTGTAAGCAGTGTAACGTTCATCAGGTCACAGCTCCTCCACATCTTTGTACTTTTAACCATCAGGTAGAGATAACTTCTACCCTGCTGAGTTGCTGTAAAAATTCATTGTAATGTACAAAGTTCCTGTCACAATATCTGGCACCTTGAAGCACTGAACAAATTTAAATCATTCCCTTTAAGAGAACACAAGGAGCCCTCATAGTGAAAAAAAGTTAAATGCTGGACTGATCATCAAAAGATGGATGTTTCTCATCCACCCAGCTACTTCTAGGCAGAAAGACCTGGCAGCCTGCTTCCATACAGCCTAGAAAAATCAATGGAATGGTTTTACCCTGTTACATTCAGTCCCTATAAGTTGGAATCTACTAGTCGACACAAAGTGCTGCAGCAATGTAAATGAGCAAAGAGTCATAGAGAAATCCCTCTTGTAAATCTGTCTGTCCTAGGTATTGGGCTTCCCCATTAGCTCTCTTCTTGACTACAAGAGAGTCCATGCAGGTGAGTCCCTTTGGCCTCATCTGAGCCACACTTTCCTGGTTTGTAAATTCTAAATTGCCCATCCCACTACCTGGGTTTCCTTAGGATCACACTGACTTGTAAAATTAGGTTCTGTGCGTTTTTCTTCACTCCAACCTTCTTAACACTAAAAAGGTGATTTGGATTTTGTGACTATCGGGGCAAAGTTTTTCAGATTAAAAATATCATGCAAAGAAGAAATGGAGTTCAGGAGGGAGAAAACGAAGCACTGTCACTTTACTAAGTATTTCCTGACAGTAAACAAAAAAACAAACCCATTGGCATCAAGTTGATCCAGCCCAGAGCTGCTGAACGTTATGCTGAACACCTGCTGGTGTTTGGCTGATAACAGAAGTCAGTGGCTCAAACCTGCCAGCAGCTCTTCAAGAAGAAAGATGTGGAGGTCATCTTCCTGAAAGAATTAAAGTCTTAAGAAACCTTTTGGGGCATTTCTAGTCTGTCCTATACAGTGGCTATGAGTGGAATCAACTCAGTAACAATGAGTTTGGTTTTTCTAATCTTTGCAGAAGCAAGCTGCCATATTTCTCCCAAGCTCATGGGTGTAAGCACTGACTGACCTTCTGGTTAGCAGCCAAATACTTTAACCACAGTGCCACCAGAGTTCCTTTCTTGACAATGGTGGGAGGCACATTGGAAACAGAGGAAAGGGTGAATCTGAATAATGACTTTACCTAGAAATGTTTATTCCTTTCAGTACTTAAATTTTTTTTTTACCTGTGCCCCATTTTTGTCTTGTTTCTTATCTTTAACAAAATATATTCTCATTTTTACTCTTAACTTACTATTTTTATTAGAAAGAAAAAAAGTACAAACAAAAGTGTGCTAAATAGCAAGCAGATACATCTAGACACACAAGTTAGCATATGGACTTCTGATGGGGCGCTGTAGGCTCAGCACTGGACTTTGACCCATCAGCTGCTCCTTGGAAACCCTGAGTCAGAACCAACTTGAAGGCACTTAACAACAGCAACAGCTTCAAGTTTGTATTTCATGAGTATTTTCCCAAATATAAATGTTATCATAATGTATTTGTTAATAGCTTTTTTTGTTGATTATTGTGGCAATTTTACATCTTCTCATTTGTGTATGGAATCATATAATTTTCTTCATATTTTCCCCTAATACTCTTAGTGTTTTCCTTTTTGGTTATTAAAACTGTTTATTACTTGGAATGTTAAAAATGTGGTTGTCACACTTGTTGCCGTTTGGGTACTTTTTCCATTTTCTTTTTAAATTTGGCTTATAATGTTTTGGGATGTGCCCCACACACATCTCAAGTTTAATACAATAAAAATCAGTAGCTGCTTTTGTTTGTTCTATTGGAACTGTTTCCCACTCTAATTACAGCTAAGTATTTAAACTGCGTGTATGCATGTGTACTTTTAAATGCAATAGAAGTAGATTTTGTTATATCATGTGTGGTAAGATCAAATGTGATCTAAAAAAAAAAATTCTAAGCCAAACTTATAAGCATATTTTATTGAAAAATGTATCTTTTTTATTTATTATGCATCTTTAATTATGTCTCTATTAGACTTTCACATGCAATTATGCTAATTCAATTATTACATATTCTGTTAACATAAATTTTTAAATAAATTCTGTGCAGCTACCATACTCTTTAAGGAGTTCTGGTAGCGTAGTGGTTACAAATCAGACTGTTAACCTCAAGGTCAGTAATTCAAAACTGCCAGCCATTCCACGGGAGAAAGATGAGGCTTTCTGCTCCTGTAAAAATTTACAACCCCAGAAGCCTCTATACAAGGTCGTTATGAGTCGGAACTGACTACAGAGCACACTACCACCACCTGATTCAATATTCTTTGAATTTTGCTATTATGTAAATTATTTTATATGATAAATTACATTCTACATCTTGTTTTAGATTTAATTTCTCACCTACTGTCATTTATTTATTATTCAAGATGAAATTGAAAACATTTTTAAAAATTTAGAATTTTGTTATACCAGTAAATTTATCTGAGAAGGACACATTTTTGTTGCTCTAATTGCTTTCTTTTGGAGTCTTGGTACTGTGCTGTGGAATAAGCACTGGGATGCAAGGTGGTTCCAACTACAAGGTCAGCAATTCAAACTCACCAGGCATTCATTTGAAACCCTATACAGGGTCACTATGAATCAGAACTCCTTAAAGAATATGGTAGCGGCACTTAACAACAACTTAACAATTGCTTTCTTTTAGGTGTTTAGGTCTCAGTTACATTGTCATATCTCCTCTCCTATATAAGGAGCTCTGGTAGCATAGTGGTTACCAGTTGGGCTGCTAATCTCACAGTCAGCAATTTGAAACTACCAGCTATTCCATGGGAGAAAGATAAGGCTTACAGCCTCAGAAACCCAGTACAGGGTCGCTATGAGTCAGAACCAACTCCATGGCACATAACAACAACATGCTATCTTATACTGTGGTATTTTCAATAACCTCATATACATGCAAAAGTTGAACAGTGAATAAAGAAAACCATAGAAGACTTGCTGCATTTGAGTTATGATGTTGGAGGAGATTATTAAAAGTACAATGGACTGCCAAAAGAACAAACCTATCTGTGTTGGAAGAAGTACAGCCAGAATGTTCCCTGGAAGCCAGGATGGCCAGACTTTATCTCTCATGTTGTTGTTATTGTTAAGTGCCATTGAGTCGGTTCCAAACCCTAGTGACCCTGTATATGGTTTCCAAGGAGTGGGTGGCTAGTTTGAACTGCTGACTTTGCTGTTCAAACCTACTTTGCAGTTCAGCACATTAAACTGCATTGCCACACCAGGACTCTTCATCTCGTCTCTCACACTTCAAACATATATTGTCAGGAGGGAGCAGCACATGGAAAAAGAAGGCTATCATGTTTGATAAAATGGAAGGTTGGATAAAAAGAGGAAGATCCCCAACAAGATGGATTGTCACAGTGGCAATGGTTATGGTCACAAATTAAGTAACGAGTGTGAGGTTGATGCAGGATGGGGTAGTGTTTCATTCTGTTATGCATAGAGTTCCGAAGAGTCGGTACCAACTTGATGGCATCTAACAGCAACATACTATGAGCAATATCAATTCCTGATGGTTTTCCCCAAATCAGCAAATCAACATTTACTGCCTAACCCAGAGCCTAGACTCAGTAAGTTCATGCTAAAATTATATATGGTACAACACAAATAAGATTATTTTTCTTTCTTCCTTTTTTTGATCTAGTTCCAGTAGAATTCATACCATCTAGCATTTTTAACCATTTAATCTATGGCAATTTATAATGCATATGTACTTTACATTTTTAGTGTGACCTCTTTAGCTGGTCTATGTAAAAGTACATAGGCTGAAAGCAGCTACTTCACCAGCAAGCTCCCTGCTTGAAGGCACTCAGCTGACTTGCTCTGTCAGTAAGTTCATTGCAATTATCTCATGCAGGTCTCCTAGTTCCTAAAACTTGTACTACTACAACTGGAATCTGCTGTGGTTGTCATCCCTTCTCCCTATCTCCCCATCTTCAGTGTTACAGCCCTCTCTTTCCTCTTCTCTTATGCCTTGGAGGCTTTTAGTACACGAACCCTGAATCTGAAGGATGTGCTCCTCCCTAGTTTCTTGTTACTAGTGAGGATGCTTTCAATTTCTGTGGCCTTCATGTTCAATTTCAAGGCATGGCCACAAACTGGCCAATCCCCTCTGTAAACCCCAATCACTCAATTAATGTAGTAATCTACAGACTCCAGCAATGTCAGTTGATCCTATTGGGTGAATTTACATACCCAACTTGCATGATAACCTAACCAATCCCTTTGTAAGATTGTGTCCTAGCCAATCCTCTCATTAGAATTATAAGCCCAAGTTCAGAAAGACCATATATAAGAGAAATCCATTGCACTGCATGAAGGATCTATATTTTATATTTGTGAGTGGATTGACACTGGGCACATAATTCATTTAACATTAATAAATACACCTTATATTTATATGAGACCAGTAGCTCAGAAATTGACATAGAGTATTCCTAACACATTATTCTAAATGCCAATAATTTTTAACAAATTTAAATGACTAAGATAGTATCACCATTTTGAAGCTAGAAGTTTCTCCCCACCCCCTCAGGGGGTTCTCAATATGATAGATTGAGATTGAAACCAAAGAGTCATTGAAGGACACTAGATCAATTGTTTTTTTTACCAGTAAAATGCAGAGTTAATCGCTAAAGAGACCTCCTAGCAATGACATTGATGATATTACATTTGAAATCAAGTGTTGCCCTAAGGAGACCTGCCAATACTGTCTGGTGGTGTCTGAGAATATTAACAAAGAAAGCCACCAAGTCCTAACCCAACACCACAAGAACCCACAGAGGTGATGGCAGCATGGCACACTGAAGGCCACCAAATGAAAATCCAAACTATTGAACTCCCATTTTTTAAAAAATAAAGTTAGATAGTACTCCTGGGCTTAGAACAGATTTGTCTTAAAAATACTCAATGTGAAAAAAAAAAAGTTAAAGGAAAATAATAAAAATAAAAAAGTCAATTGTCAAAAACAAATAATTACCTTATAATAAGAAAATGAAGGCAAAGCTACATATCGGGCAATCAGTTTCAGATCTCTTGATCTTCTGGAAACCTGTCCTAAGTCTTCAGCTCCAGAGAGTTGGCCTCTTTAATACTGTCTTTAATAACTAATGCCAGTTTCACATACTCAAATCCTTGAAGATGTACCGTCTCTTGCTATTCTCCGACTGTTTCTCTTCCATTTTTGCTAATCCCCAGTTACATCCTAAATATACTAATGACAGAACTCATAGTAAATATTTCTGTCTTGCCAAAACTGCCCTAAACAGTGTCCTCAAACAATTGTTGTTGTTGTTAAGTGCTGTGGAGTCGGTTTTGACCCATAGCAACCCTGTATAGGGTTTCTGAGGCTATAAATCATTATAGGAACAGAAAGCTTCATCTTTCTCCTGTGGAACCACTGGTAGTTTTGAACTGCTGACCTTGAGGTTAGCAGCCCAACTCTTAACCACTACATTACCAGAACTCCCCTCAAATAGTTGTTGTTGTTGTTAAGTGCCGTCGAGTCGGTTCCGACCCATAGCGACCCTGTACAGGGTTTCCGAGGGTGTAAATCTTTACAGGAGTAGAAAGCCTCATCTTTCTCCCATGGAGTGGCTGGTAGTTTCGAACCGCTGACCTTAAGGTTCGCAGCCCGATTCATAGCCACTACGCTACCAGAGCTCCTTAATAGTAGATGATACAAAATATACGCTGAGTTGAGAAATGCTTGGCTGTTGAATATTTAAAGTCTGTACTTCCTCCAAGCCTTTTTGACAGTAGAACATCTCCTGGAAAGAAACAGAGTGAAGAAACGACAAGAACAGGAGACTCAAATAGATCTAAATGTCTATTCTGACTTCACATACTCTTATTGTTGTTGCTAAGTGCTGCGAGTTGGTTCTGACCCATAGCGACCCTGTATAGGGTTTCCCAGGAGAAGCTGGTGAGTTTGAACCCCTGACCTTGTGGTTCAAGCTGACGCTGCTGTCCAGCTCATTAACCCACAGTGCCACACCAGGACTCCTTTAAACCCTAATCAATTTCCTCAACAAGCAAAAGACACTGATAGTAATACTTATCTTAGTGGTTATTTTTCATCATCGTTGTTGTTGTTAAGTGCTGCTGAATCATTTGCAACTCATAGCGACCCTGTATAGGATTTCTAAGGAGCAGCTGGTGGGTTTGAACTGTCGACCTTACAGTAAGCAGTCTAGTGCTTATCCTTCAGTGCCACACCAGGACTCCTTTTTTATCATACATATACTATATGTAAAGAAGCACTGGTAGCATAGTGGTTATGAATTGGGCTGCGAACTGCAAGGTCAGCAGTTCGAAACTACCAGCTGTTCCGCGAGAGAAAGATGAGGCGTTCTGCTCCCATAAAGATTTGCAGCCTCGGAAACCCTGTGCAGGGTCACTATGAGTTGGAACCAACTCCATGGTACTTAACAACAACAACATACTATATGTAAAGAGCTTAGCAACAGGATTTGGCAAATAGGTTACTCAGGAACATCTCCAGCCTTTCTCACTCACATACCAGAATGCTCAAGGATGATGTTTTGTTGCAGAGAACTCATTTTAGGAACGTGGTCCGAAACCTGGCATTTGAAACATCCCCAAATAAAGGGAGATGGCTCTGTGACATGTAACTGGCCTTCTCTAATCTCTCTATGACTAGAAGGTTAATAACAAACCCCACTACAGGTACAGTCTATGAGATGCCCTCCTGGAAATTGATCAAGGACTGTGGACTAAGTACCAACTCCTCAGTCTAGGAGCGAATGTGCCCTGTAAGTGCTCAGTCTTTCTGCAGACTCTGAAATACCATAGTTGGCCCTATGCTCTCACAAGCTTGCCATGGCTACTCTTTGTGAAACAAGGAAGGACCTCTTTTGCTTTCTGTGTTATTTTTTTCAGGCTAATATTATCTGAATTCACACTCTCTTCCTCTTCCTCCTTACCTCTCTATGTTCTTCAAGCATATGCTGAACCAGCTGTGTGTATGCCCTGTACTAGGAAATGTGACAACCAAGATGAACTGATTATAGTCCTGATCCTCAAAGTAGGTTTACAATTGATATATAACTGAGTATTTGAAGTACGTTGTAATGAAAACTCACATAATGGAAAGTGATAGAAGGTACAGCAGATTTATGTTCAGGCTGTTTGGGAGCAGAGAAGTTAGAATGATTACCTGGAAGTTTTTAGAAAGGATAAAAAAGAATTTACCAGAAGGCAGAGAGTGGGGATAGAAGGGCACGTCATGCAGAGCATATGATATGTACAAGTGCACAGAAAACTTTCCCGTAAAGAGGCAATTATAAGTAGACATGTCAAAAAAGATTGTCTTTCTCAGAACAGAATCAAGTGATCTTTGTAATGACCAAATATCAAAGCAATTAGAGTACCTAGTAAATTATTATCGTCATAAGATGCATTTGAGTTAGCATTAGATTTTATTTAGAATGTTCTAGGATCCAAATCCTCATGATGCATTATGGAAAAAGCATATGGCCATGAAATTAAATATGCCAAGCTTGAGTATTAGCTCCACCCATTACATTGATATAATCAAGACACTTACCTCTCTGACTTCATTAACTTTTCAAATGAATAAATATAATACCAAGGCCTAGCCTTCTAGGGCTGCCATGAGGGTCACAGTTAATGAACATGGCACACAAATGAAGGAGAGCAGTTCTATCTCTTGATATGCTGAACAATCATACTGTATAAACAGGACATTGTATCAACACCAATTTTTGAGACAGATCAGGTTATGGTTGAAAGTCCTCTTTCCAAATGCTACCTGAGCTTGGCTTCCTATTATAGAACAGTCAATTACAACATCTCCTAAAGTAGTGCTATTTTTCCAAGGAGATTACTCCTCAATTGATTTCACAGTCCTCTCCGGGTATATAATCCTCTCAGCTATGACAGCATGCAGACACATATAAAGATATCCAATACTACAACCAAATGAAACTATATTATTTGTATCTGAAGTAAAAATATGTCTTTTTTGGAGGTTAAATATATAGACATATATGAACACTAAGGAATAAAGTTATAATCAGCGTGAGTCATAGACATTAAATGTCTGGGAAGGAGAGAGAGATTCTTTAAAATGAAACACTAGACAACATAGGGTTATCTGTACTCACACAGCCTCACACACATGAAGAGAAAGAAATGTATGTTTATCATTTCTGACTGGCAAACACAAAGCTATGTTTAGTATTTATTTTTCTTTTTTCTTATATTCCTCTTACCATGATTGGCAGTATATTAAAAATCATCAGTCTTTACTAGGTGCATAGAGTTAGACGTGCTCCAGAGGGAAGATGCCAGTTCCAGCCATTTGCTTCAACTCTCCCACTGGGTTTGTGACTCACACAAATAGATGTGAGGCTATAACAATAACAGGTCTGTATGTTAGAAGAGGAGTCCTGGTGTGGTGCTATAGGATAAGCACTAGAGTGAAAGGTTGGTTGAACCACAATGTCGGTGGTTCAAATTCACCAGCTGCACTCCTCAGAGACCCTATTCAAGATCACTATGAGTTGGAAGTGACTTGACAGAACTCAACAAAACAATAGTGTCAGAAGTGACCACCAGGATTTAAGACTTTAATTATACATAGGGCCATACAATTCATATGCCCCTTGTTTTTGGTGAATTTTGTTACTTTCATCTCTGCCTCCTCATCAGTATTGTGAGTTCCACACGAGTATAGACTCTCTTCTTGCTGTTGTTGCTAGGGGCCATTGAGTCAGTACCTATGCATAGTGACCATATGTTCAACAGAATGAAACACTGCCCAGTCCCTTGCCAAACTCATAATTGTTGCTAAGCCTAAAACTATTGCTGCTGCCACTGTGCTAATCCATCTTTTTCTCCAACTCTACTTTACCAAACATTATATCCTTCTCCATGGAATGGTCCCTCCTGATAATGTGTCAAATGCATGAGAGATGAAGGCTGGCCATCCTGACTTCCAAGGAGCATTCTGGTTATATTTCTTCCAGTAGATTGGTTTGTTCTTTTAGTAGTCCATGATACTGTTAATAATTTCCTCCAACACCATAACTGAAATGCATCAATTCTTCTACAATCTTCCTTATTCACTGCCCAACTTTCACATGCATATGAGGTAATTGAAAATACCATGGTTTGGATCAGGTGCACATTAGTCCTCAAACTGACATCATTGCTCTTCAACATTTTAAAGAGGTCTTAAGCAGAAGATTTGCCAATTGCAATATGTCCTTTGATCTCTTAACTGTTGCTTCCATGAGTGTTGATGATTGATTTGAGCAAAATGAAGTCTTCAATGTTTTCTCCGTTTATATGAATGTTGATTATTGATTCAGGGGTGAGGATTTTTGTTTTCTTTACATTGAGATGCAATTCATACTGAAGGCTGTGGTCTTTGATCTTCATCAGTAGATATTTTAAGTCCTCTTCACCTTCAGCAAGCAAGGCTGTATCATCTGCATATCATATGTTGTTAATAAGTCTTCCTCCAATATTGATGCCACATTTTTCTCAGCATACAGATTGAATAAGGATTGTGAAAGAATACAACCCTGGCACACACCTTTCCTAATTTAAAACCATTTGGTGTTCCCTTGTTCTATTCAAATGACTTCCTGTTGATCTATGTACAGGGTTCCTTGTGAGCACAATTAAGTGTTCCAGAATATTCATTCTCCTCAATGTTGTCCATAGCTTGGCATGATCTACACCATCAAAAGTCTTTGTGTAGTCAATAAAGCACAGGTAAACATCTTTCTGATGCTCTTTGCTTTCAACCAAGATCCATCTGATGTCAGCAATGATATATCTCATTCCACGTCCTCTTCTGAATCCAGCTTGAATCTCTAGAAGTTCTCTGTCAATGTACAGTTGCAGCCATTTTTGTATTCTCCTTAGTAAGACTTTACTTGCATGTCATATTAATGATATTGTCCAATGATTTCTGCATTCTGGTAGATTGCCTTTTATTTTTATTTCCCAGGACTTAACAGAGACCTTGAGAGCAGTGGTGGTTCAGTGATAGACTTCTCTCCTTCCCGGCAATAGACCTAGACTTGATTCCTGGCCACATGTAAAATGCAGTCACCCTAATCTCTCAGGGGAAGCAACACTCATGTGTTGCTATGATCCTGAACAGATTTCATCTGAAAACAAACCAATGAAAGCCCTATAGATTGCAATGGTCCCAACCCATTGTGCATGATTCAGTGGCAGCTAAAAACAACAGCATAGTAGCCCTCAGTAAATGTTATAGCTCTTTGCATTTATACATATGTATAAGTCCTGGTGTTGTGGTGCTGGGGGGCAATGTGCTACAATGCAAGTTCAGTTTAAATCTCAAGGTCAGTGGTTCAAACTCACCAGCTGGTCCTTGGAAAGTCTATAGAGTCACTATAAGTCTCAGTTGACTTGACAGCACTTAACAAGAGCAACAGCATAAGCTACACTATGTATCAAGCGTCCTCTGAGACTAGAGAGTGAAACAAAAGTACCTTCATGTATGTCTGTGTCCACTGAAAAGAGAAAGAAGAACCTAAGTCTGACAAGTAGATGCGGAAGTTTTCACTAAGGACGTAGAGTTTGAGACATCCACAAAAATACTTGTTTGCACATAAGCAAACAAGGAGGAGCTATTTTAGGCAAATGTCATACTGTGATTTTTATGGTAAATAGTAAATGGCTATATAAATGGTCTTTCTGACTCCAGATTTCTATAATATTAAACTATGGTACCGTATGAAAATTCATTTACACTGAGATGCAGTGTGATTAGAAATCATTCTGCTTTAAAATAAATAAATAAATAAAAGATGATTTGGTTTAAAACATTAATGAATCATAAATAGCTCTAGATCCACACTGGAAAAGAAGAAAGTTCAGAAATCATACAACTGGTTGTTGTTAGCTCATAAAGGACCCATGATCAGTTCAATCCCAAGCAATTTATCCAGAGGAGCTGCTGTCAGGTTATTATTACCTGCCACAAGTCCTCCTTGTGTCCATCGAATGCTGCATGGAGCTAATTCTGAGATGGAGCTAGGAGTGCAAGGATTACTGGAGGCAATGTATGTGAAAAGTGATAGGGGGACACTGCTGGATTTGACACCTAAAGCTTTCAGAATGTGATGCCAACTGACACCTAACAAAGGAAAAGGGAGGGCAGTGAGCAGGATGCAGCAGGGAAATGCCTAGACTGCAAGGAGGCTCTGACAATTTTAGCCAATCCAATAAGGAGCTGTAGAGCAAAGATAATCTGTTAGATGAATCCAGTGTTGGACAGAAATGGCCAGACCCTGGTACCTTCATCATGCTTCGTCATTGCCTGGGGGCTACCCTGGAATAGCATGGATTTAACCTGAAAGGTACAGTGGAGCCTGACAGTGCTAACAGGTAAGGCTATCAGTAACTCCACAGCTTCTTAAAGTTGAATAGCAAATTCTTTTTTAAAGAAAAATCTGAATGCACACCTTCATGACTGCCTTACTACACAACACTACCCCCGCCCCTCTAGCTGCTTCTACATGGTTAGAATGACTCAATCCTCAGCACTAGCTTTGGGACTGATCATGCTCTCTGGTCCTGGATCCATGGCCCTGGGTCTCTTGGTGTTGATTCTGCTGGCAGCTTGCCTACTTTGTCCTCATAACCTCATTTTTATAGATGAACTTTGCCCTTGCTCCAAGGTTCAAGCTCCCACATTTCCTCTAGTATGGACTTCGTAAGTACCATCAAGTCAGTCCTGACTCATAGTGACCTTGTATAACATTTCCAAAGAGATACTGGTGAACTTGAACCACTGACCTTGCAGTTCAAACCAATCTTATGGCCGAGTACTTATCCTACAGTGCCACATGACTATCCTGCCAATCTCTCTCTCCCAGGCCTGGATACCCACCATGATCTCCTAATATGGTGGTAGTTATATGCCATGGAGTCAGAACCAACTCATAGCAACCCTGTACAGGGTTTCTGAGGCTGTAAATCTTTACATGATCAGAAAGTCTCATCTTTCTTCCACAGAACAACTGGTAGTTTTGAACTGCTGACCTTGCGGTTCACAGACCGATTTGTAACCACTATACTACCAGAGCTCCTTGATCTCCTAATATAGGCCTTGTTGATATGGACCATATTGCTGTTGTTAGTGGCAATCAAGTGGCTCCCTGAGTCATGGTAACCCCATATACAATGAAATAAATCACTATCCAACCCTGCTTACCTCCATGTTGGTTGCAGTTACATTGTGGTCCATGAGGCTTTTATTGGCTGATTTTTGGAAGCAGACATCCAGATTTTTCATCCAAGCTCATCTTAGTATAGAAGTTCTACTGAAACTTGTTTAATATCATAGTAATCCAGAAGCCTCCACTGGCAGATGACTAGTGGGTGCATTTAACCTACATTGACCAGGGATTAAACCCAAGTTGGCTACAAGTAAGAAAATAATTCACTGAGCCACCAATTGCCCATAGATCTGAATTGGTGATTAATAAATACTCATAGACTGATTATTTCATTCCACTATTGCAGGCAACTTCTTTTCTCTAAGGCAAGCTTTCTTTATATTGCCTGAGCTTCATGGACCTAGCTAAAGAGGAGGTGAAATTCATGCTAGTACTGCTCAGGAACAGAGGAAACGTGCACTGATTTTAAAATCCTCCAAACATGAAAATTACAGTTCTCCTTAGAAATTCATTCTATTGTCTAACTAGTCTGCCAGGAAATTTTTCTACAGATCTGACCTACATTTGTCCAGCTGTGGCTAGAACTGATGCTGTCCTGGGTGGTCCTCACTGGGGGCAGCTGGTGAGAGAATTCTTTATGTTGAATGACAGCCAGACTTCTCCTTGAGTTAGAAGGTATGTTTAATTCAAGGTTAAAGCCTAGCTAACTATCCTGATTTAGCAGGCTCCAGGGAGGCAGTCAGGGTTCAGTAGAAAAAGCCCCAGAGGAAGCGTTGAAGATATGGATTCAAATTCCAGTTCTTTTATTGACCTGCTAACTGACCTGGGCTAAGTCATTTAAACTCTGAGAAGCCTTTATTTTGTCATCTATAATGTGGAAACAAGGAGGAAGGATCAGTAGTTGAAAAATATGGACTTGGTGATAGAAATGATGGTGGAGATCACCTGGTAAATATTGCAAGACCAATGACCTATTCATTGCAAATATATATATATATATTAGGAGTCCTGGTGTGGCGCTGTGGTTTAATGCGCCAGACTGTAAAGCTGTTTGAACTGTAAAGGTTGGCAGTTCAAGCTCACCAGCTGCTCCTCGGAAATCCTATAAAGGGTCTCTATGGGTCAGTGTTGACTCAATGGCACTTAACAACAACAACAACAACCTACATATATTTTAAGTGCAACAGTATTTTATTACAAAACACTCCGGGTGAATGTTTTCACCCAGTTACCAGCAAGGTGGAGGTGCAGGCGTAGTAAGGATGGGCTCTTTAACAAACAAGTTAAAAAAAATAGTTTCATATGTTTAAAAACATAAAACTCTAAAGGGTTATAGAAAAAATAACTCAAACTTATTTAAGTTCATAAAATACAGCATTTGACAGTCTGCTGCTTTTACCCGTCATCATTCACTCGGTGCCCCACCCCCACACTCTTAATTTTAGAAAAATCACCCCACATCTCTTACTGCTACCAAAACCATATGGGATTGGGGCAAGACAGACATCTTCTCTACCCATAACACCCTGTGTGTAATTGGAAAACTTTTCTTTTGGTGGACATCCCTGAATAAAATAGCTTCCATTAAAAAGAAAATCCAACTCGAGATTAACTCGGAAGAAAATAATTTCCACTGTAAAGGAGGTTTTCTTGTCTAACTTCTACCATTTAATTCCAAGAAACAAGTAACTACATGCACCCCCCTCCACACACACACCGCAGCTCACTTTTGTAGCCCTTCCGTCCAGCACCAGCCATTATTTTAGGAATGTTCACCTGCTAGTCAGGAAAAAGATCCCTGAGAGCCAGATTTCCTAAAACTAGCAAATTGTCCTCATTTCCTGCAATGGGGTCAGGGTCTCTGGTTGACACTGGAATGCAGACTGGGCAGAGGTGTAACCTAGTCTAATCTCCCATCTTTAAAAAAAAGGCAGTAGCAGAAACCCCAAACTACTGCCTGTACCTAAAAGGTGTTCCTCTCCTCCCTCAATTACAACAATAAAGGAAGGGCAAGAAAGCCAAAGGAAGCCTTGACCACCTGTTTGTGGACAGACAGCATTTTGGTAACCAAGGCCACAAGACCAGTCTGCTCTATTTCAAGCTGGAAAGCCTTGTGGATCCTGGGCTGCAGGCACTTAATTAATGAAGAGCAATCATTTTTCCACATGGACTTCCCAACAGACTTATTCCTATAGCAGCCTCTCAGAAATCACCAGTGGAGGCCAGCCTCGCATGGCTTCTTCCAGTTGATGGGCTTCTTGACGGATTTCTGTGGTAGCTCATTGGCTTTAGAGACGTGCCTACATCCAAAGAACCCTGATACACTGACAGCGGTGATAGGTGGGCAGTCTACAAGACGTAGTGCCACTTCTGAAAGAGATCTGATCTATGGCACTGCCTTTCTTCTGAATGTACAAGCCCCAGAGTAAGAAGACGAGGCCATTTAAGTTCTGATTCAGGCAGGACACAACTGCATCGGTAAACTGCTCAAGCACCAGCCTCTTTCTTTGTGAGAATTGGCTTGATGTGCCAGAACCTTGAGGACAGCATTGAGTTGGAGAACACCTTGTTTGACCCATCCAAACAGATCTGAAAAAGATCTGTATTTGTGACCATTCCAAAGAGAGATGACCAAAGTGAAGATGGAAATTATTGAACAATACCATTTGCATCACATGCAAGTAAATTTTTGCTGAAGATAATTTAAAAACAGCTGTAGTAGTACATCAACAGATACTGCCAGAAATTTAAGCCAGATTCAGAAAAGGACATGGAACTAGGGATATCATTGCTGATGTCAGATGGATCTTGGCTGAAAGCAAAGAATACCAGAAAGATGTTTACTTGTGCTTTACTGCTACACAAAGGCTTTTGACTATGTGGATCATGATAAAATATAAATAACATTGTGAAGAATGAGTATTTTAGAACATTTGATTGTATTCACGAGGAACCTATACATAGACCTAGAGGAAGTCATTTGAACTGAAAAGGGAGATATTGAATGGTTTAAAATCAGGAAAGGTATGTGCTAGACTTGTATTCTTTCACCATATTTATTCAATCTGTATACCAAGGAAATAATCTGAGCAACTGGATTATATAAAGAAGCATATGGAATCAAGATTGGAGGAAGACTCATTAACAACCTGGTATATGCAAATGATTCAGCCTTGGTTGCTAAAAGTGAAGAGGACTTAAAATTGTTACTGATGAAGATCAAAGACCATAGCCTTTGATCAAAGACTGCCCATCAATGTAAAGAAAAAAATACTGGACTAATATATAACATTAAGATAAATGGAGAAAAGATTGAAGTTGTCAAAGACTTCATTTTGCTTTGGTCCACAATCAACACTTATGTAAGTAGCAGCCAAGAAATCAAACAACGTGTTGCATTAGGTAAATCTGCTCCACAACTCCTTAAACACTTTTTAAAGTGTTGAAGAGCAAAGACTTTGTGAATTAAATGTGTCTGACCTAAACCATGGCATTTTTTTAATTGTCTCATATGCATGTGAAGTTTGGACAATAAAAATTAAAGAAGACTGCAGAAGAATTGATGTATTTGAGTTGTGGTGTTTGAGAATATTGATGGCACCATGGATTGCCAGAACAAATAAGTCTGTGTTGGAAGAAGTTTAGCCAGAGTGCTCTATAGAAGCCAGGGTGGTAAGACTTCATCTCTCATACTTGGGATATGTTATCAGGAACAATCCCTGAAGAAGAACATCATGTCCAGTAATTTGGAGAGTAACCAAAAGAGAGGAATATCCCCAACAAGATGGATTGGCACAGTGGCAGCAACAATGGGCCCAAGCATAAAAATTATGAGGATCTCACAGGACTTGGCAGTGTTTGGTTCTTTTATACATAGGGTCGTTATGAGTCCAGACTGTCTCAAAAACACCTAATAAAAACAACAATGTGCATAATAATGCCTAACTCATAGGATTATTTATATGTGAGATGATTGATGGGAAGTTGCTTTTTTTCCCTACTATGTTCAGTAATTAACAATGGTTGTTAATTCATAAGAATTTCTAAGCCCAGAAAGAAAAAAAGTGACCATCCCAAGCTCAATGAACAAATTAATAGTAGAGTTCAAAACATCTTTTTCTTCACAGTCATGGAATCACCTTTGTAATTCTCCTTTGAACATAACATAGATTTGAAATCTCCCTTTGACCTCCAAACAATAAAGAACAATGTCAGCCCTGCTTTAGAGAGAGGGCCCTATCTGCTAGGATTGCTTTAACAAAATAATATTATAAGATAGGCAACTTTGAAATACAAGAATTTACTGTCTCAATGTGAGATGACACTTGTCTCAATAAATTCTTTTGGAGGCTTTCTTGTTAAGTGCTGTCTAGTCGTTTCCCACTCATAGCGACTCTGTATAAGATTTCAGGAAGCGGCTGGTGGGTTTGAACCTTGTGGTCTACAGTCCAGTGCTGATCTACAGTGCCACACCAGAATAATACAATTTTTAAATTGCTTGATATGTTTCCAAGAGGATACTTTGAGCCTCAGGGTTACCTGGCTAAAATATGTTAAACTCATTACATCTCCTAACAGCTCCACATCATGTTCTGCTGAACTTGCTTAAAGTCATCCAGTCCCCATCACTCCATGGAAACTGACAGTGTGGGAGTTGACAATGCAAAGAACAGAAATAGCCAAGGTTTCAGACGTGGGCTGTCTTGGCCTCAGTCGTGGGTATGTGCAGTCATTTCAGATACCTTCCAGCAAAGCAAACCCAGCTGTGACTGGCATTGTCACTATTTCCACTTCAAATCAGTACTTAAGTGTTTTTTTGTTGCTTTTTTTTAAAATACTGTACCTAAAGGCATCAGGCACAGAATAAATCTTAGTTTCCCATACATAGAAAAGCTGAAAAGAACAAGATGAGAGGTCTTGCTCTTTGAATTTAAGACAGGATAATAAAAACAAGGCCCAGGAAGAAGCTAACCTGGCCAAGGTTTGGAACCACTTGGGGAGAAGATGAAAACTGTAGATCGTTGGGTCCTACTCTGAAGCTACAAAATTGGAATCTCCAGTTCTGATGAGACTGGTATTTTTATATTTTTAACAGTTATTCTCATGATCCTAGCTCAACACAGACTTGTAGACTGATGCTTACTAATCACTGAATTAGAGCATCCCAGCCTGGCTTATATGAAATGTTTGGTTGATTAGATTCCTAAAAGTGTTTCTTATCTGACCTTTCTTGTATGCATACTTATTTGTTTATAAATTATATATCCAGACTACTACACTCAGATATTATGTTTATTATTGAACTTACAAATAAAAATTAAAAACTGATGTGACATTATAGGATAAGCACTGATCTGTGGACCACGAGGTTGACATTTCAAACCCACCAGGTGCTCCTTGGAAACCTATACGGGGTCATTACAAATCAGAACTGACGACAGCACTTGGCAACAGCAATAATAATATGTTTACATATGTTGTTTTTGCTGTTGTTTGTCTTAGAGTCATCTCTGACTAACAGGAACCTTCTATAAGGTTTCTGAAACTGTAAATCTTTATGAGAACAGAAAGCCTCATCTTTCTCAAAGAGTAATTGGAGGATTTGAACTGCTGACCTTGGAATAAGCTGTTGCTGTTGTTGTTAAGTTTTATTGAGTTGGTTCTGATTCATGGAGACCCTGCATAGGGTTTCAAAGGAGAGGCTAGAAAGTTCAAACTGTCAGCCTTGGGGTTCAAACAAACCTTGTAGTCCAGCGCTTCTCCTACAGCGCCATATCAAGGTTAGCAGTCTGGTGTTTATCCTACAGCACCACTAGCACTCTCTCTATATATATACACATACACACACACATGTTGTTGTTAAGTGCCATTGAGTCAATTCTGACCCATAGCAACCCTATATAGGGTTTCCAAGGAGCAGCTGGTAAGCTTGAACCACTGACCTTGCAGTTCAAACAGCTTTGCAGTCTGGCACATTATGTTGTTAAGTGCTGTGAAATCAATTAGTACCCACAGCAATACTGGATAGGGTTTCCAAGGAATGGCTTGTGGGTTTGAACCACCGCCGACCTTGTAGTTAAATAAATGTCGAGTGCTTATCCAATAGCACCACACCAGGAATCCTATATACATGAGATAAGCACTGGACTGCCAATATATATGTAAGGAGCTCTGGTTGCATAGTAGTTACGAGTTGGGCTGCTAATTTCAAGGTCAGCAGTTCAAAACTACCAGCTGTTCCATGGGAGAAAGATGAGACTTTCTGGTCCCATAAAGATTTACAGTCTCGGAAACCCTATACAGGGTCGCTATGACTAGGAACTGACTCCACAGCACCTAACCACCAATCACCACCATAATCATATGTATAAATACATGTACATCTATATATATATATTTGTTGTTGTTGTTGTTGTTAAGTGCCATCGAGTCGGGTCCGACCCATAGCGACCCTGTACAGGGTTTCCGAGGGTTTAAATCTTTACGGGAGTAGAAAGCCTCATCTTTCTCCTGCGGAGCGGCTGGTAGTTTCGAACCGCTGACCTTAAGGTTCGCAGCCCGATTCGTAACCACTACGCTACCAGAGCTCCATATATATATATACCATTGAGTCAATTCTGATTCATAGTGACCCTGTACAGTGTTTCTGAGACTGTAAATAGTCATGTGAGCAGACAGTCCCATATTTCTCCCAAACTACTTACTCCCAAACTGGCTGATGGGTTTAAACCAACAACCTTGCTATTAGGCAGCCCAATGCCTAATCCACAGTGCCTCAAAGGCTCATATATAAGCATATCTATATATATAGATTCCTGGTGTGGCACTGTAGAATCAGCACAGGACTATGGACCTCAAGATTGGCAATTCAAATCCACCATTGCTCCTCAAAGAATGCTATACAGGTCCGTTATGTGTTGGAACCAACTTGACAGCACTTCACAACAATAACAACATCTCTAATAAACCTTATATTCATGAGTATTGTCTGTGAGTTCTGTGTGGACATTGCAAAAATTATGGAAGCCAGCAGAGAGGTAGAGTGCCACAGGAAAGATGGCTGGTGTTAGAATAGGGTTCAGAAAGTTGCAGGGTGGAGGCGTGTTTGGCCTCTGCCTCATAGATTCAGGCTTAGGCTGTTGATGATGATTCTCCTCCTCCCCCTTAGGAAGAGGTCAGACTTGGTTGCTATGATATTTTTGCCATGCCAATTTGGTCAAGATCTTGAAAGATAGGAAGACTACAAAAATTGTCATCATTCATTAGTCATTCCATGATGTGCTAGTTTCCCAAGAATGCTGTGATACCACAAAACGGGTGACTTAAAACATCAGTCATTAGAATGATATATATATATATTTTTTTTTAATCAAAAGAGATTACAAACATTTTATGCAGTATGAAATAGCTATTTAGGAAGCAGGAGAGAGAGAACAAATACTAATTTCAATTGTTCTTTCTGGGTGGTAGGATTAAGAATGATTTGTTTTCCTTCTTATACTTTTCTGTATTTTCTGAATTAACTACAATGAGCTTGTATTTATATGAAAATAAATTAAATGAATAACAATTTCCGTGCATTTCTAGTAAGAATGAAAAAGTGAACTACTAATGAGACTGTTGTTGTTGTTGTTAAGTACCATGGAGTCGGTTCCGACTCGTAGTGACCCTGTATAGTGTTTCTGAGGCTGTAAATCTTTACGGGAACAGAACGCCTCATCTTTCTCCCGCGGAACCGCTGGTAGTTTCAAACTGCCAACCTTGAGGTTAGCAGCCCAATTCGTATACTAAAAATCTGGTATAATCGTCAGAAAGGTGTTTGGCGAGAAAAACAAAAAGTCAGACATTTTTTTTTCTCACATTTCTAATGGCTTGTTATTGTTAAGTGCTGTTAAGTTAGTTCTCTTGGGCTTGAACCTTCAACCTTGTGGTTAGCACTCCAATGCTGACCCTACAGTGCCTCCATTCTATACTCTAGAACTTCAAAATCAAGGAATCCACAAGATCATATTCTCTCTGAAGCCTCTAGGGGAAGATCCCTTCTTGTCTCTTCTAAGTTTCTGGTGGTTCCTTGCATTCCTGGGCTTGTACATGTGTTACTCCAATTTCTGCCTCCATCTTCATTTGGTCACTTCATTTGTATGTCTGTCTGTGTCTGTTCTTCTCTTTTATAAGGTCACAATTCATATTGGATTAGGACCCACCTACTCCACAAGACCTAACATTAACTAGAACATCTTCAAAGACCTTACTTATGAAGAAGATCACATTCATAGGTACCAAGGTGTTCTGACTTCAACATATCTCTCTGGGTGACACAAATAAACCCATAACACATGGCAAACATACAAATCATTGCTGTCAAATTGATTCTGTATCATAACCACCCTATAGGACAGAATAGAACTGCTTCATATGGTTTCCTTTATGGAAGAAGACTGATAACACTTTCTCATGTGGAACTGGTGAGTTCAAACCACTGATTTTTTTATTAGCAGCCCAATGCTTATCCACTGCACCACCAGCGCTCCTATGGGGAAGTTCTATTATGTTATATAAGGTCGCTGTGTGTCAGAATCTACTCAATGGCAAAGGTTGATAAATATATACTGAACCTCATTCATTACATGTCAACAACACTCTGCCAAGTATTAGAGAAATAGAGTTGAGTAAGACAAAGTTCTGACACATGTACCAGTTTGTCATACTGTGATGGCTTGCCTATTGTTGTGATTCTGGCAACTGTTCAATCAGTGTTCTAAATATCAACAGAGTCACCACAGTTAACAGGCTCCTGACTAAGGAACTATGAGAAAGAAGCAAAAGCAGTCCATTTCTGAGGGATTAGCCCCTGAAAACCTTATAAATAGCAGCAAAGTATTGTCTGATAGAGTCCCACAAGATAAGGTCCTCAGGTTGGAAGTCACTCAAAATAGCACTGGGGAAAAACAACCTCCTCAAAGTAGAGTCAACTTTAATGGCATGGATACAGAAAAGATTCTAAGGACCCTCATTTGCTGATGATATATGACTTAAAATGAAAAGAAACAGTTGCAAATATCCATTGATAATTGGAACATGGAATGTACAAAATATGAATCTAAGAAAATTGGAAGTCATCAAAATTGAAATACAATACATAACGGTTAATATTCTAGGCATTAGTGAGCCAAAATGGACTATTATTGGCCATTTTCAATTACATAATCTTATGACTTACTTTACTAGGAATGTCAAATTGAAAAGGAATGTGTCAAACTCACCATTAAAAAGAACATTTCAGCCTTAACAACTAAACTGTGTGTGCAGTATACTTTATACCAGTCAATCTTTTCATATAAGCCTCATAGTTTTCATCACATGCTGAAATAACTCATGTTCTCAAGTTAGATTACACTAATTCAGAGTCTTCAAAATTGTCATTTTGCCCTGACATTTGCCATTGGGTTTTCTGCTCACTTCTGAGCAAATAATCCAATTTTATCATATAAAAATCAAGCATAATGGTTATGAGTTGGGCTGCTAACCTTTAAGGTCAGCAGTTCAAACCTATAAGCTGCTCCACTGGAGAAAGATGAGACTTTCTGTTCCTGTAAAGATTTACAGCCTAGGAAATTCTATTCAGGGTCACTGTGAGTCAGAACCAACTCCACGGTACACCACCACCATCAACTGCATTTACAAAATAAATCTGTTGTAAAGCAATGTGTTATTTCTCTAAAATCTGTTTTTTGTTTTTGTTTTTGTTTTAGGCTTGCATATATTTTATATATTTCTTTTAATTCTTTCAATTCCAGTGGCAACAGACATCTGATGATGCTTCAGGTGCCTCTCCAAATTTGCTGTGTGGTTTCCAACCATATATGTGTTGTAAATTTTACACATGATTTTATTTTGCACATACTTAAAAGATTCTCACCATGGATTTTTCTCTGGCTTATTAAAGACATCATATTAACACTAGGGAATATTTCGTTGTCATTATATTATAGTAAAAGGATCTCTGGGAGTGTAGTGGTTATGAATCGGGCTGCTAACCTCAGGGTCAGCAGTTCAAAACTACTTGCTGTTCCGTGGGAAAAAGATGAGGCTTTCCACTCCTGCAAAGATTTACAGCCTTGGAAACCCTGTACAGGGTTGCCATGAGTCGGAACCGACTCCACCGCACATAACAGCAACAACAATATTATAGTAAAAGCAGGACTTAGATAGCAATAACATAGAGAATAGAATGCGTAACAAATCTGTAGAAATCAGTTAGAGTCAGTAGGTATTATATTGCTTCTAATCAAATATACTGGGCCTGGTGACTCCAAACGATAAGGACTCAACTGTGATTTGTTCCCACTAGCCATTCTTGGGGAGAAAGGTGAGGTTTTCTGTGCCAGCAAAGATTTAGAGCCTCGGAAAAATGCACAGGGTCTCTAAGAGTCGGAACCTACTCGACTGCACTTAACAATAACAACAACAATCATATATCTTCAGTATACTAGAAAAACCAGAACGAATTGCATTTTACATTTGCAGTGTTTCCCAATTTCTTCCTTTCGAAGTCTCACTTCACAGCATTCGTGTACATTTATCCAGAACCTTTTGAAGAAAAACCTTACTTCCTAATGATGTCCTTAAGTTTTCAGTGAAATAATGATGTATCACAAATGAAACATTAAAAAAAAAAAAATTTGCCTTGAAATACAATGCTATCTGTGATAGGATAATATGTCTTTGCCTACTAGGAAGAGCAGTTAATCCAACTAGTCAAATGTATGCATCAACCACCAAAGTCAATGATGAAGAAATAGAAGAATTTTACCAACTTCTTCAGTCTGAAATTGAAGATGTATTGATAATTACTGGTGATTAGAAAGAGCAAGCTGGAAATAAAGAGGAGGTATCTGTAGTTGGAAATTATGACTTTAGCTATAGAAATGAAGCTGGAGATCGCATGATAGAATTTTGCAAGACCAACAAGTTAATTATAACAAATACCTTTCTTCAATAATAAAACTAGTGAATATACTCATGGACTTTGCTAAATGGAATACCCAGAAATAAAACTGACCACATCTGTAAGAAGAGAAGGTAAAGAAGCTTGATATCATCAGCCAAAGCAAAGCCAGTACTACCCACTGTGGAACAGATCATTAATTGCTCATTTGCACGTTCAGGATGAAGATAAAAATTAAAACAAGTCCACAAGAGCCAATATATGACTTTGCGTATATCCCATATGATATTAGAGACTATCTCAAGAACAGATGTGACACACTGAATACTAATGACTAAGACCAAAGGAGTTGCAGGATGACATCAAGAACATCATAAATGAAGAAAACACAAGGTCATTAAAGGATAGGAAGGAAAGAAAAAACTAAAACGGATGTCAAAAGAGACCCTGAAACTTGCTCTTGAACTTAGAAAAGCTAAAGTAACTGGAAAAAATGATGCAGTAAAAGAGCTTAACAGAGAATTTCAAAGGACAGCTTGAGAAAACAAAGTCAAATATTATCATGAAATATGCAAAGATTTCAAGTTAGAAAACAGAAAAAGGAAGAAAACATTCAGTATTTCTCAGGCTAAAATAGCTGGAGGTACAACATTCAAAGATTCTGTGGAAAAAATATTAAATGATTCAGGAAGAATCAAAAGACGATGGATCGTATACATAGAATCACTGTACCCAAAACAATGGTCACTATTCAGCCATTTCAAGTGGTAGCATATCATCAAGAACTGATGGTATTGAGGGAAGAAGTCCAAACTGCACTGAAGGGACTAGTGAAAAGCAAGGTTCCAGGAATTGAAGGAATACAAATTGAAAATTTTCAACAAACTGATGCGCTGAAAGCACTCGCTAATCTATGCCAAGAAATCTGGAAGATTCTTACCTACCTTACCAACTGACTAGAAGACAACTATATTTGTGCCCATTCCAAATAAAGGGGACCTTAGCATAGTGGTTACGAATCGGGCTGTGAACCTTAAGGTCAGCGGTTTGAAACTACCAGCTGCTCCGCGGGAGAAAGATGAGGCTTTCTACTCCCGTAAAGATTTACACCCTCGGAAACCCTGTACAGGGTCGCTATGGGTTGGAACCGATTCGACGGCACTTAACAACAACAACAACAGAATTAAGTGAGTGTAGTGGTTACGAATCGGGCTGCGAACCTTAAGGTCAGCGGTTCGAAACTACCAGCCGCTCTGTGGGAGAAAGATGAGGCTTTCTACTCCCGTAAGGATTTACACCCTCGGAAACCCTGTATAGGGTCGCTATGGGTCGGAACCGACTCAACGGCACTTAACAACAACAACAACAGAATTAAGAAATTATCAAACAATATTATTAATATCACCTTCAAGTAAAATTTTGTTGAAAACAATTTTTAAATGTTTGTATAACTACATTGACAGGGAGCTTCCAGAAACTCAAGCCAGATTTCCGAACAGGACATGAGATGAGGGATATTGCTAGCATCAGATGGATTTTAGCAGAAAGCAGAAAGTTACAGAAAGATGTTTGTTGTTAAAAATCGAGTCAATTCTGACTCATAGCCAACCTGTATAGGGTTTCTAAGGAGCAACTGTTGGGTTTGAACTGCCAACTTTGTGGATAGTAGTCAGAAAGATGCTATCCAGCTAAGCAAATAAACTGAGAAGCCGGGCTATATGAATAAAGACACAACATCAGAATTGAAAGAAGTCTCATTCATTGACAATCTACACTATGTAGATGGCACAACCTTGCCAGAAAGATGTTTGTTTACTTGTGTTTTACTGATTTTAAGAAAGGCATTTGACTATGTGGATCATAATAAACTTACATTGTTGAGAATGGGTACTTCATAACATCCAGTTGTGCTGGTACAGAACCTGTACATAGACCAAGAAGTATTTGAACAGAACAAAGGGATATTGAATGATTTAAAATCAGAAAAGGTGTATGTCAGGGTTGTATCCTTGAATCAAATTTATTCAATCTGTATGCTAAGCAAATAAGCTGAGAAGCTGGGCTATATGAATAAAGACACAACATCAGAATTGAAAGAAGTCTCATTCAATAACAACCTGCAATATGTAGAAGGCACAACCTTGCTTGCTGAAAGCAAAGAGGATTTGAAGCACTTACTGATGAAAACCATAGACTATAGCCTTCAGTATGGATTATTTATCAATGTAAAGAAAACTAAAATCCTCACAATTGGACCAATAAACAACATCATGATAAATAAAAAAACAGATTGAAGTTGTCAATAATTTAATTTTGCTTGGATCCACAATCAATGCTCATAGAAGCAAAAGTCAAGAAATCAAACACTGGGCAAATAGGCTGCAAAAAAACCTCTTTAAAATGTTAAAGAACAAAAATGTCACTTTGAGTGCTACAGTGTGGCAGATCCAAGCTCTGGTATTTTCAGTTGTCTTATGTGTGTGAAAACTGGACAACGACAAAAGAAGACCAGAGAAGAATAGATGTATTTGAATTATGATGTTGGCAAAGAATACTGAAAGTACCATGGACTGTTAGAACAAACAAATCTGTCTTGGAAGAAGAAGTACAGCCAGAAAGCTCCTTAGAAGTGGACCTGGTGAGACTTTGTCTCACATACTTTGAAGACATTATGAGGAGGGATCATCTCTGGGAAAGGACATCATGCTTAATAAAGCTACTGTTGCTGTTAAACGTCATTTAGTTGGTCCTGACTGATAACATAGGCACAACAGAACAAAACACTGCCTGTCCTGTGCCATCCTCACAATTGTTACACTTGAGTCCATTGCTGCTGCCACTGTGTCAATCCATCTCACTGGGAGTCTTTCTCTTTTATTTTGGCTGACCTTCCACCCTACAAGCATAATGTCTTTCCTAGTCCCTCCTAATAATACAAGAGATGAAGTCTCACCATTCTTGACTCCAAGGAGCATTCTGACTTTACCTCTTCCAACACAGACTTGTTTGGTTTTCTGGCAGTCCATGGTACTTTCAATATTCTTCTCCAGCACCATAACCCAAATACATCAATTTTTCTAGCATCTTCCTTATTTATAAAACAAAGGGTTATTTAAAAATATGAAAACCCAACAAGATGGACTGACACAGTAGAAGCAACATGGTTGTGAGGATAGCATAGGATCAGGCAGCATTTCATTCCGTTGTGCATAGGATGTCTTTGAGTCAAAGCTAACTTGATGTCACCTATAAACAAGACTGTTGTGTTCCTCAGTGAGTCTCAATCTAATGGGAAAGAGAGAAGTAACATGTAAGCAAGACCAGCATGACCACAGTTCAGTAAGAGAAAACCAGAGGCCCATCCAACCAAGACCAGGATCAGGGAGGTTAAATCAGCTGAAGAGAACACTAAAATACACCAAAGTGTTAATAAGGCTAAAAGTAAGGAGAGGCATTGCAGATAGAAGAGATAGCATATGTAACAGGATTGGGAAACAAGAAAGCTTTATACTACTATATGGCTAGAATGCAGTGTACATAAAAAACGTCAGAAGGTGATGCTAAAGAGGAACACAAGCCAATATAAGTTTTATCCTGAAAAGTGACATCATCTGATATGCGTTTTAGAGGATCATTGTGGAGATTTTCTAAATTAATTATTAACAAGGTATCTCAGAAAAGCCCAGATATTCTGAAAACTTAGTCATTGGAAATCCTGCAGTGGTGTACGTTTTTGCTGTGTATATTCTCAACAACAAAATAAAAGAAAGTAGAGTTTTTTTTGTGTTTTTTTTTTAAAGACTCCATAGATCACACTCTACTCTGACACACACAGGGTCTCTATGAGTTGAAATTGACACTGTGGCAACTAGTACTGGTATTACTGCTAGTATAAGAGAGAGGCAAGATTTTCAAATCTGGTGGAAACATCAGAATTATCTGAGGAGCTTGCACTGAATTCAAATTCCTGAACTCTGCCTCTTCTAAACCTTAATCGCCAGGGTGGAATCCAGGGAGGTGATTTTAAATGTGCTCCCCAGGTGATACTGATGGAACCATACCAACCCACTGAAGAGCGATTAGCTTTCATTTACTCTGTTCCATGAGCAGGAAAAATGGGAGCAAAAATGGAGGCAAAATCTAACAAGCTGTTAGAATGAGTTTTCTGAAAAAGAAAAGAGCAAATGTTATAGTGATGAAAGAGATTTTCAATCTGAGTTATAGTCCAAACCTTGTATAGATTGAGCTGTAAACATTGCATTCCTCTCTCCTTTCCCCACACCATTGCAACATGACGTGTTTTTTACTCGCTGCTGCTGGGAGAGGCCATGTGGATAACCTTAAGGACAAAAACCTATTTCTACCTCTGTTTAAAGTCTCAGTCATCAACTCTCATGGGAAACCTTCAAGTCATTGATTGCCTTTTCAAAGCACAGAACTCCTAAGATGCAGTGTTCTGAGAGGGCAACTTCATTAGCGCTCCAATCTTGATCCTGTCACAGGCAGTTAACTGGTGAGAAACCTCGTCACCAAGACATTTGGGACCTGCTGAACAGACGTTATAGACTAGCTACATGCATCTTCTTACTTACACTGTGAAAGTGAATGTCTTTAATGGGTTGAGTGCGTTTGTGAAGGTGTGCATGTGTGTGTGTTCAGTTTCAACATGGGAACCATCTATTTATGAAGAACATTTCAGGATAAGTGGAGGATGAATGAAAAAGAAAAAGACACACAACAAGTTGGTTTGACACAAGGGCAGCAATAATGGACTCAAATATAACAATGATGCGGATGGCTCCAGACCCGGCAGTGTTTCATTCTGTTGTGCAGAGGGTCACTGAGAGTTGGAACTGACTTGACAGCACCTAACAACAAACAACAATTTCAGCATACTAAATGGATTCCTGAGTACCTAATAGAACTCTGGTTCTACTGCAAACAATGAGGACACAGAAGTAAACCAGAAGCAGTATTTGCCCTGAGGATGTGGAAATACATGGTATAATGTAAAGACAGCACTTTGGATTTTAAAAGACCTCATTTCAAATTCAGACTCTGTCTTTCATTAGCTGAATGATAATTAGCAATCTTCCTAAGTCATTGAAGCTTTAGTTTCTTTATATGCAAAATGAAGATGATCATATCTTTTCTCAAGGTTGCTAAAAGGATTTCCTAACTCAATATATAGCGAGCATTTCATATAGAGTCTGTTACAGCAAAAGGGATATAGTACATATGAGAAGATTCAGTAAAAACAACAGAATAGAACCAAAGTTAGCCTGGGGAGAGCCAGGAAAACTTCCACAGAGTCAAACAGGAGAAGTATGGTGTTGTTATATGCTGTGGAGTCGATTCCAACTCATAGAGACCCTGTACAGGGTTTCCGAGGCTGTAAATCCTTACGGGAAGAGAAAGCCTCATCTTTCTCCTGCGGAACTGCTGGTAGTTTTGAACTGCTGACCTTGTGGTCTGCAGCCCGATTCATAACCACTATGCTATCAGAGCTCCTAGGAGAAGTATAAAGTTAGCTAAATGACTGGAGTAGAGAATCCAAGCAGTACTTAATAGTGAATCGGGGCAGGTGCCCAGGACAGAGTCATCAAAGGACCTGGCCTCCCTTGTTAAGCTTGGACAGAAAGAGCACTTGCAAGGATTTTATTGTTGTTACTATTAAGTGCCATTGAGTCGGTTCCGATTCATAGCAACTCTATATAGGGTTTCCAAGGAGCAACTGGTGAATTTGAACCGCCGACCTTTGGTTTAAACCGACCTCGCAGTCGAGTGCTTATCCTTCAGAGCCACTCCAGGACTCCACAATTTCAAATTAGCATTACATTGTTCTAATTTCATGCTCAAGAAATATATTTACATAAATATAATCATATCAGGCCTTGTGAAATCCATGAATTGATTAATTAAAGAAAGAATTAAAGATGTACTCCTCAGTTGGGGAAGGAGTCATTTCCTAAAAAAAAAAAAAAATTATAAAAACTGATTTTTATCCTGCCCTTGGCTAAAAACAGATTTTTTTAAAAGCATCATTTAAAAAAAAAAAAAAAATACAATTTTAAAGGACTCTCCAAATGCATTACACATTTCCCATTTTTGTATTTAAAAATATTAGATTGTCACATTTCTGAAAGGCATGGGAGTGTTTATCATGTTGTTATTTTGTTAGTTGCCATCAAGTTGGTTCTGACTCATAACGACCCTATGCACAACAGAACGAAACACTGCCTGGTTCTATGTCATCCTCACAACTGTTGCTGCCACTGTGTCAATCCATCTCACTGAGAGTCTTCCTCTTCTTACTTAACTCTCCACTTTACCAAACATGATGTCCTTCTCCAGGGTCTGGTCCCTCTTGACAACATGCCAAAGTAGGAAAGACAAATTCTGGCTATACTTCTTCCAACACAGATTTGTTTGTTCTTCTAGAAGTCCATGGTACTTTTTATAGTCTTTTCCAACACCATAATTCAAATGCATCAATTCTTCTACTATCTTCCATATTCATTGTCCAATTTTTATATGCATATGAAGCTATTGAAAATACTATGGCTTGGGTCAGGCACACCTCAGTCCTCAAATTTTGCTCTGGAATACTTTAAAGAGATCTTGTTGCAGCAGATTTGCCTGATGCAACATGTAATTTGATTTATTGACTGCTGCTTCCATGATTGTGAATCCAAGCAAAATAAAATCTTTGACGACTTCAATCTTTTCTCTATTCATCATGATGTTATTTACTGGTCCAGTTGTGAGGATTTTCGTTTTCTTTACATTAAGGTTCAACCCATACTGATTCATCAGTAATCAGTTACTAGTAGCACCCTTGGAGGCCCTAGTCCTATGACTCATGACACCCGTGCATCTATTTACTCATCTTGACGTGTACTGGAACTGCACAGCTCTGACACTGGCCATTTCTTTCCTTTTCTTGATCATGAGTTTCTTTTTTCTCATTGTATTCTCAGAAAATCAAACCATGGCTCATCCTGTCTAATCTTAATCCGTAAAACAGTCTTGTGAGATTAATTGTTGCTATCCTCATTTTAAATAAGAGGAATCAACTGAAAGATATTAAGTAATTCACCAACTCACCCATGCACACATAGCTAAGTAATGGTAGGCATGAAACTGAGGTTCTCAATTCAAAGTCTTATCTTCTTTCCTTACCAAAGTCAGTTCCATTTCGATGTATTCATTCACTAAACAGATATTTACTGTGTAGGCATCACACTAGATGCTTAAACTTCCCCTTTGTAGTACTGTTGCATATTCCACCTATTTTGGTCCTCATTATATCCCTTGAAATTTAGCAGCTGGACACTCCTTCAGATGACTGAATTTAAAGGACCACTATCGTGCTCTTCAGGAGTCCTGGTGTGGTGCTGTGGGTTAATACACCAGACTGTAAAACCATTTGAATGCAAGGTTGGCAGTTCAAGCTCACCTTGGAAATCCTATACAGGGCCGCTATGGGTCGGAATCGACTTCACGGCACTTAACAACAACAACATGCTCTTCAAGGAGCCCTACTGGCACTGTAGGATAAGCACTGGACTACAAACCACAAGGTCAGAAGTTCAACGTCAACAGTCACTGTGAAGGAGAAAAATGAGGCTTTCTGCTCCCATATTAACTTGTTGTTATTGTTGTTGTTAAGTGCCATCAAGTTGGTTCAAACTCTTAACAACTCTGTATAGGGTTTCTGAGTAGCAGCGGGTGGGTTTAAACTGTTGACTTTGTGGTTAGCAGTCTAGTGTTTATCCTTTACTATCACACAAGGATAGCCTTGGAAACCCTATACAGGGTTACTATGAGTCTGAGTTGACTCTATGGCAGTGGGTGTGGTTTGGTCTTGGATCACACCCTTCAACAGTATCTCCTTAAATCTGGTTTTACATTTCCTACCAAACTTGGACTCTTCTTCAACATGTTCCACTCATCAATATCCCAAAAGAAGTTCAATACTTAAATACATACATTGTTGTTAGTAAGTGCCTTCGAGTCAGTTCCAACCCATAGCAACCCTGTATAGAGTTTCCGAGGAGTGGCTGGTAAGCTTGAACCCCAACTTTGCAGTCCAAAATGGCTTTGCAGTTCAGCGCATTAATCCACAGCACCGCACCAGGACTCCAGATCCATAAGTAGTCATCCAAAATGTGTCAAATCAAACTGTGACTGTCTTGTCCTGAGATTTTTATTTCTAAGTAGGGCCAAAAAACCCCACAAATCTGTGTTGGAATAAGTGCAGCCAGAGTGCTCCTTGGAGGCCAGGATGGCCAAACTTCGTCTCTCATACTTCAGACATATTGTCAGGAGAGACCAGTCACTGGAGAAGGATATTATGTTGGTAGGGTAGAGGGCCAGAGAAAAAGAGTAAGACCCCCAGCAAGATGAATTGGCAAAGTGACAGCATCAGTGGGCTCAAGCATGGCAACAACTGTGAGATTGGCCCAGGTCCAGGCAGTGTTTCATTCTGTTGTAAATAGGGTCTCTATGAGTCGAGTTGGTACCTAATGATGGCACCTAACAAGAACCACAACAAGGCCAAGAGACTAGATGAAGATGGACTTCTAGTCTGACACAACCATCCCTTTTCCATCTTCCCAATTTCCTTCCTCACACCGTCTGCAGCCCCACAGTGAATATTAGGATGAGGTCTACCAAAACAGAAAAGGATCATCAGATGTGAAAATTATTCCAAGCCTCAGAACCCACAGACATCTGAATGTGTTTTTCCATCAGCTCTATTCACTGAGCTGCAGATTCCACAGCCTACTGTTTCATTAGAACTGCCTCCAAACACTTCAATAAATCTCAACAGAATGCTCTTCTGAAAAGCCCAAATGTTCATGGAACAGACATTTAATCATGGTGCTCCATGTTTTTAAATAAGATGAGGCAAGTGAAGGCAAGTATTCCATAATTCATGGTGTGTGCACTCTTTCAGAAAACTTTTTTATTAAGGATTTGATTAGCAGTCTAATCATATTCACACACAGATGATTTTGAAGCTAGAATATGCATGCACTTTTGGGAGGAAATTCTAAATACTTTTAGAGGGTTTTTTTTTTTTTTTTTTTTTTTTTTAATCTGGGAAGAGGAGGTCTAGAAACCTGAATGAAAAAGCAAATAGTACAATCTCATTTGTTACTTTGAGAGAGAAATACTTTTTGAGGAGCCTCAAGCAACTTAGTATTAGATTTGTTCAGCTGGTTACTTCCATAAATGAGGGAGAGAGTACACAACAGAGAGCAGCGAGTATTGCTTAGAATTGAATTCAGGCTCACAGATGTATGATTTAACCTCCCTGAACCCCACTTTACAGTCTTACAGGTGTGAGCATTAAGTCAGACAAAGCATGTAAAAATCAGCTTCACAGCAGGTGTGCAATAAATGATAGCTTCTTTCAGGTTCAACATTAAGTCATGTTGGTAGACAATTACTTTTTATTTTTAAAGAATAATAGGCAACTATATGTTTTTTTTTCTAGGAGTTCCTGGGTAGTGCAAATGATTAGCACGCTCAGCTGCTAACTGAAAAGCTGGCAGTTCAAATATACCCATAGGCCCCTTGGAAGAAAAGTCTCATGATTTACTTCTGAAAAAATCAACCATTGAAAACCTTATAGAACACAGTTCAACATACAAATGGAGTCACCATGAGTTAGAATCAGTGGAATGGAAAGTGCTTTTTGGGAGACACTGGTGATTCAACAGAAGGAGTTTCACCTTCTGTATGGAAGACCTGAGTTTGAGTTCCGGTCAAAGGACCTCATGAGGAGCCCTCACCTGGCTATCAGGTGGTTGGTTTGTGTATTACTATTATACTGAACAGATTTCAGCAGAGCTTCCAGACTAAGACTAGAAACAAAGGCCTGCCAATATTCTTTTGACAATCAGCTCATATCCAATCATTATAACAATCCAATCTGCAACCCATCATGGGGATGGCACAGGACCATGTAGTGTTTCGTTCCATTGTACATGATGTCATCATGAGGTCAATTATATGGCAACTAACAACAGCCAATCTCTAGAGCTAAGAGATAATTCATTTTTGTTGTTTGAAGCAGCCAAGCTTATGGGAACTTGTTAAGACATAGGAATCATATACATTGTCCTTGCTCTGTGAATATTATAGACTAAGAAAACTTAGAGAAATTAAATAATTTGCTTAAGTCCAGACAATAAACAATGGAACCAGGATGAAAATATATGAAGTATGATTGTTTGCTCGCTTGCTTATCCTATCAAATTGTCATAATTAAATCATCTATAAAGGTTATTAGATTTAGAGTGGATTGTGATTAATCATACACGTTAGAATAGGTCATAGTAAACATCTCATCAACTCTTAGTTTACTTCCTCATATGGCATTACATATTGTTTAGCACTAATGGTGGTGGTGGGCATGTGCTGTGGAATCAATTCCAATTTATAGAGACCCTATATAGGGTTTCTAAGACTGTAAATCTTTATGGGAGAAGATAGTCCCATCTTTCTCCCATGGAACGGCTGGTAGTTTCTAACTGCTGACCTTGAGGTTAGCAGCCTGACTCATAATCAATTCGCTATTAATAAGATTATAGATCTTTTTCTGGGAGAGCAAAGCATCTAGATAAATTCATCCCCAGCTCTAATGAAGAGTTGTTGTTATTAATTGCCGATGAGTCATTTCTGACCCGTAGTGACCCTGTATAAGGTTCCTAAGGAGTAACTGGAGAGCTTGAACCACCTACCTTGCAGTTCAAACAACTTTGCAGTTTGACTCATTAGCCCACAATGCCACACCAGGACTCCTAATAAAGAGTTACTCTTGTTGTTATGTGCTGTGGAGTCGGTTCTGACTCATAGTGACCCTGCACACGGTTTCTGAGGCTGTAAATCGTTAGGGGAGCAGAAAGCCTTATCTTTCTCACAAGAAACAGCTGGTAGTTTTGAAATGCTGGCCCTGAGGTTAGCAGCCCGATTCGTATCCACTATGTAAAAAAGGGTATGCAATTAGAAGATGCGTGATGATCAAATAAACACATAACTGGATAGTCAGAATATCTGGGGGTTTCCAACTGTACCACTACAGATATAGGTCATGTATTGGCTCTGTGAACAACTTTCTATATAACCCAGAGAGAATTATTCATTTTCTCTGGACTCCATGTTATTCACAAGAAAATTAATGGGCAGAATACATTTCTTCTGGAGAATCTTCCAGCAAGTTTTCCAATTGCTATCTTTAAGAATATTTTGGTACAGTCAACTGATTTTTGACAAAACACCTAAATATATCACATGGGGAGGTGATAGTCTCTTCAGCAGATGGTGCTGGCAGAAATGGAAAATGATACGCAAAAGATTGAAACAAGACCTTCACCTCACACCTTATATAAAACCCAACTCAACATGGATTAAAGACCTAAATGTGAATCCCAGAATTATGAAGGCAATCAATGAAAAAATAGGGACAAATGTGAGGGCACTAATTCAGGGAATACACAGACTACAAGACATTTTGAAAACTACACAAATAAAAGTAGACAAAATAAGTGATTGGGACATACTAAAAATTAAAAACTTACATGCATCAAAAGACTTTACCAGAAGAATAAAAAGGGAACCCACAGAATGGGAAAAAATCTTTGCAATGACACGTCTGACAAGGGACTTATTTCTAAAATATATATAGGAAACTACAACACCTCTACAAGAAAAAGACAACTCAATTAAAAAATGGGCACAGTAAATGAACAGACACTTCACCAAGGAGGAAATCCAGGCAGCCAATAAGCATATGAAGAAATGTTCACAATCACTAGCCATCAGAGAGATGCAAATCAAAACATCAATGAGGTATCATCTCACACCAGCAATAACAGCAAAAATCATAAAAGTAGAGGACAATAAATGCTGGCGGGGATGTGGAGAGAATGGGACACTCCTGCATTGCTGGTGGGATTGCAAAATGGTCCAACCTCTCTGGAAAGCAATATGGCCCTTCCTCAGAAGGTTGAAAATAGAAATACCTTATGATCCAGCAATTCCTCTACTTGGTATTAACCACAAGGAATAGAAGCCATAACATGAGTAGATATATGCACACCAATGTTCATAGCAGCAACTGAAGAATGGATAAAGAAACTGTGGTACATACACACCATGGAATATTGTCAGTCACAAAAGGAGAAATACTGCATAGGACCACTACTGTAAAAAAAACTAAGAAAAAGAACCCATACTAAAGTGTGGGGGGTGGGGGCAGGGGAAGAAAGGGAAGGTGGAGCACACCTTCTGGTTACTGGGATGTGGGAGGTAGGATGAGGGGAGGGAGGGGAAGGTGGAGCACAGGGCAGGGAATAGACACAGGATAGTTTCGGTGCTAGTTGTTGTTGTTAAGTGCCCATTGAGTTGATTCTCATAGTGACCCTGTATAGGGTTGGGTGCTAGGGAGAGGGGTAATATATAAGAAGGGGGAAGGGAATGGAAGACCAAAGCTAATGGGAGAACAATTAGCCAGGTTTGCATGGGCTAAGTGGGAAAGAGATAAATAATGATGTATGCACAACTTTGGAAAAACAGGGCTCTGGGATACAGGGATTGAGACATGGTTGGAATGGGGGAAAGGGGGGAAATAATGTTAAGATGCTTGGCTGTCTTTTGAATTTTGGTTTCCCTGGCATGCCATTATAAAATAGACACTTGAGGGGAGAGAAAGGAAAAGCCAAAAAAAAAAAAAGAGCATTTTGGGATATATATCTGGGACCTGATAAATATTAATATGTTATAGTTTGTTGCTATGACTACCTTGCCAAAAGTCAATGGTTGATTGAAAACCCAATCGTTGTTGTTGTTAAGTGCCATTGAGTTGGTTCTGACTCGTAACAACCCTGTATTGAGTTTCGAAGGAGCAGTTGGTGGGTTTGAACTGCCAATCTTGTGATTTGCAGTCTACTGCTGATACCACAAATTCAATAAAGACTGGACTAGATACAAAATGCAGATTGATCATGAAACTTAGCAGTCTCATGTCCTCTATTATAGCACATTTGACTGCAAACCTCAAGGTCAGCAGTTCAAAACTACCAGCAGATCCATGGGAGAAAGATGAGGCTTTCTGCTCCTATAAAAATTTACAGCCTCAGAAACCCAATTCAGGGTCTCTACGAGTCAGAAAGAACTGACTCCACAGCACATCACCACCACTATCCTATGAGGAGCTGCAGACTTTTATAGCTTTACACCATACAAAGAACTTTTGTATACACATAGTCTCCAACTTTTACCCTATGATGTAGACCCACCAGCATTATCTCCATGCTACAGAGAAAGAAATAGATTCAGAATCTGGATAATTGTCCATGATCATGGTACTGGTAAAAATCAGAGCCTGAACTAAATCCAAGTCTCTCCAGAGACAAAGCTCATGCTTTATCTACTGCACTTCAATGCCTGCTGATAACATGATCTGACCAAAACATTATAAAACACATGGTCCCTTTTCAGTTATATGAGATTCAGAAGTGGTTCTCTCTAGCTTATAGTCAATGTCTCTCATTTTTAAATCGAAGTTCACTCTTTTTCCTTGAATGCAGTAGCTACATTTTATTTTTCCAGTACTTAAGACATAGATAACACCCCATAAAGTTCTGATGGATGAATGAACAAATCTAAGATAAAACAAATTTATGACTTTAGGAGCTGAAATCTAGAAAGGGAGAGCAACTTGTCCAAAGTCAATTAGTGACAGTTGTAGGGAGAGAATCCATTTCTAAGGACTCACTGTGAGCTCATTATATAATCAGATTTGTTTTTAAAGGTTTACTTCAGTTATGGTTATTGTTGTTGTTGTTGTTGTTGTTATGTGCCATGGAGTCGGTTCCGACTCATAGCGACCTGCACAGGGTTTCCGAGGCTGTTAATCTTTACGGGAGCAGAACGCCTCATCTTTCTCCCGCGGAGCAGCTGGTAGTTTCGAATCGCTGACCTTGCAGTTAGCAGCCCGATTCATAACCACTACGCTACCAGAGCTCCTTGAATAGTGAAAATGTGTCTTTATATCAGGTCTGTATAACTTGGAGTTACAAAATTTGTACTATAAATTAAAGGTGTTTCATATAAGTTGTAAATTACTATATTTGTATTCTCAGAATAAGGCTATGGAGCATCATAGAAGAACATGTTAGGATAAGTTGGAAAGTTTCCTAAAAATATATTTGTCTTATTGTGTGGACACTAGGTTCACAGTGTAATGTGCTCATCTCTTTGTGCTCACCACTTCCCTCTCTGTTCTGGGCTGCAGGCCCATCTCCTATGTTTTTGTTCCCTTTAGCATAACTGCTTTAGTTATGTAATTGTTTCTTTCACCATGAGACCTCGAAGGTCATTCACTGTAATTTGATGTCAAGCCAAGGGCAATCAGACAGAAATATAAAGCAGACCCAGGTCACTCCTTCCGTTTGCCCCTTGGGCACACCTGCTTCACATCCCAGCTCATGAGACTATCATTAAAGATTTTAAAAGCATGAAGAAATGAAATCAGTCCTTTTGGCACTGAGGGAATGAATGTTGCTGCTGTCTGTATATCCCAAATGCTGAGAATCTCCTCTTGGGGAATAGTAAATTGAGAGAAGAGAAAACCCTTTTGTTACACCTAGAGTTCCTCTCAAAGGTGCAGTAGGGATTTAGGAATTCACCAGATTATGTTTAGCCTAACTATCTTGTGCATAAATGATCGGCATATGTCAGAGATTAATAGATCCTAAGGATGAGTTTTAAGCTTGCTAGCTGCTCCTCAGAAACCCTAGGGAGTGACCAGGGTCGCTATGGGTGACCAACTCAGCACTCAACAACAACAAGGAAAGTGCTTAATACCCTCATTTCTTACACTAAAAGAGGGGAAGGGAAATTCCTAAGGCCACCCATTGAAGTCGTGATAGAATTCATTCCAGTCACATTAGCACTGAGTGTTTAACAGTTAATCAAATCTGCAAACAGAACATCAGAGCCTATAGAATCAATTATTTAATGCCCAATAGAATTATACTTCCTATTCTCTTCCACCAACAACAAATGGGAAATGAAAAGCACATCATATATAGATTCAGTTTTGCATGCTTGGCTAAGTGTTGATCAAAACAAAAAAGAATAGAAAAGAGAAACGTGGTGCTCTGGTCACACAAGCCATTTACAGTCTTGGAGTATTATCCCTTTCCTTACAGGAACCCATGTCATGCTTTACCTTCTCTGTTTCTGATCTCACTTCATGTTTGCCTGTTGTACTTCTCAGCTGACTTTCTGATTTAACAGCTCGGCCCCATTCTTAAGCTTGAAACTTGGTGCCTAACTTCTCCCATTAACTTTAAGGCCATTACTCTCCAGTCCCCAGGGCCCCCGAGAGAGTATTCTTTCTGAATTTAGCCACTAAAGTAGAGTCGACCACCATAATTGAGGCCTGACTGTATTACATTTGAGTCATCTACGTATTATTTCTCTGAGTCAGAGAATTATGAAAGAGAATTAGAAAAGGAGCCAGGACATCAAAATTTTATCCTCATTGACTTATTTTGTGACATTGGAATAGTCCTTCTTGTATCTTGGCTTTAATTGCCTGTATCGATTAAGTGGAGAAGCTGGATATAAGTTCTGAATTCGATGTTGTATGAATTTTTTTTATTGAAGGAGAATACATGGGTAATAAAAGGGTTTGGGGTTTTTGTTTTTGTTTTTCTAAATTCATGACTTCTGTCAAATCCATCATGAAGAAATTCACTCCCTAGAGAATTATTCAGCTAAATAAATATGAGAAATGGCATTGGATTTGGTAATGTCACACACTGTAAATTAATTTATAAAAACAAGAAAATGGATTATCCTGGCCCAGTGGGAGCCATTTCTCTTATGAATTCTTTTCTCTTTGAAAAGAACATCTCAGACTGGAATATTAGGAGGAATGTCTAAGGATTTGGTATCTACCATCAGAAATTGAGTGAGGTAGAACATTGTCTTATTCTCTCAAACTCACTTGGTGCCTAATTCACCACGCCATATATTTCCCCTGGATTCTCTTTCCACAGATCAAAAGAACATAAGTACTTTTCCTGAGATTAGTCTGATCTCTCACTGAATCGTGTGGTGGCACTGTGGGTTAATGTGCTGGAATGCAAAATTGGTTTGGATTGCAAGATTGTCTGTTCAAGTTCACCAGCTGCTCCTCGGTGCATGTTACAGGGTCGCTATTGGTCAGAACCAATTTGACGGCACTAAACAACAACAAGGTTACGAATCGGGCTGCGAACCTTAAGGTCAGCGGTTCGAAACTACCAGCCGCTCCGCGGGAGAAAGAGGAGGCTTTCTACTCCCGTAAAGATTTACACCCTCGGAAACCCTGTACAGGGTCGCTATGGGTCGGACCCGACTCGATGGCACTTAAC